>NC_064641.1:612292787-612593182 GCF_023864345.2 Schistocerca serialis cubense | reverse complement strand
AAGCGAGGCGGACTACTCGACACTGTCTGGCAGGAAAGGTGAAAGATACACAGCAGAACGGGAATGAGAGGACTGGGGTGATTGTGTGCAATATATTTTACAATAATTATGCATTGAATTCTACAACAGAAAGCCAAATGAAGCTATAGGGTTCCAGAGACCTTTTCAAGTCTCAAAAAGCTATGATGTATGTATGGATACTAAGGGAGACGAATGAAAATTTGTACCAAAGCTGGGACACGAACCTGGTCTGCTTACTAGGCAGAAGCGCTAGCAATTAGGGCCATGCCACACTGGGATGCCACGGCATCTCTGCTGGCAGTACGCGGTCTGTCGGTGCGGCTGCCAGCAGGGACGCCACAGGGGGGACTCCTTCAGTCTGCGCTCAGTGTCGGAACGGACGTAGAGGAACTAGTAGCTGTGCTTTGTGTGCGTCGTCGACAGAGAAAGAGAATGCAGAGAAAGAAGAATTTCTGGGCACAACCCTTCATTGCTGATCGTGATGAAACGGATTATTTCATACAGTATACAATGATTTGACGGGTCATATACAATATGTACAACAACCAAGAGGGAATAATAAGAGTGGACGATCAAGAAAGAAGTGCTCGTATTAAGAAGGGTGTAAGACATGGCTGTAGCCTTTAGCCCCTACTCTTCAATCTGTACATCGAGGAAGCAATGATGGAAATAAAAGAAAGGTTCAGGAGTGGAATTAAAATACAAGGTGAAAGGATATCAATGATACGATTCGCTGAAGACATTGCTATTCTTAGTGAAAGTGAAGAAGAATTAAATGATCTGCTGAACGGAATGAACAGTCTAATGAGTACACAGTATGGTTTGAGAGTAAATCGGAGAAAGACGAAGGTAATGAGAAGTAGTAGAAATGAGAAGAGCGAGAAACTTAACATCAGGATTTATGGTCACGAAGTCAATGAAGTTAAGGAATTCTGCTACCTAGGCAGTAAAATAACCAATGACGGACGGAGCAAGGAGGACATCAAAAGCAGACTCGCTATGGCAAAAAAGGCATTTCAGGCCAAGAGAAGTCTACTAATATCAAATACCGTCCTTAATTTGGGGAAGAAATTTCTGAGGATGTACGTCTGGAGTACAGCATTGTATGGTAGTGAAACATGGACTGTGGGGAAAACCGGAACAGAAGAGAATCGAAGCATTTGAGATGTGGTGCTATAGACGAATGTTGAAAATTAGGTGGACTGATAAGGTATGGAATGAGGAGGTGTTACGCAGAATCGGAGAGGAAAGGAATATGTGGAAAACACTGATAAGGAGAAGGGACAGGATGATAGGACGTCTGCTAAGACATGAGGGGATGACTTCCATGGTACTAGAGGGAGCTGTAGAGGGCAAAAACTGTAGAGAAAGACAGAGATTGGAATACGTCAAGCAAATAATTGAGGACGTAGGTTGCAAGTGCTACTCTGAGATGAAGAGGTTAGCACAGGAAAGGAATTCGTGGTGGGCCGCATCAAACCAGTCAGTAGACTGATGACCAAAAAAAAACAATGATTTAAGAAATTACAGTGATACATTTTTTAATTACGTGAGAATGTCAGTACGTTCATTCCACGAATTAGTGGAGATATGTTGAGATGAAGTGAAGAAAAATACCTATTCAATTTTGATGCACACATGCAAACTTGATAATGTGGACGCGAGTAAACATCGAAAAGTGATGAATACAGAAAAATTAACTTTTGCAAGAGGCTCTGTATTGTTGGTTTTTGTGTCCATTATAGCACAGCTTTTAGTATTTCACAGAAAAGTCGTTTACTTTCATGTGGCATTTTACCTTATATAAAAGAAAACTAGTCATACGAATCGCTTGTCGTACTCATTGTTCCCTAATTTATTACGGGTATCTAGCGACTGGCTGTTCTTTCATGGAACTGCATTATGGATACCGTATCGGGCACACAACAATCACAGAAATTGTTCGAGAAGTGTGTATCCTGTTATGGCAGAAACTGTATGCAAGTAAAGCAATACCGACAACAGAAGAATGGTTAAAAATAGCAAATACCTTCGAAAAGAATGCCAAATTTCCTCACTGCATTGGAGCAATTCGTGGCAAACATGTACGAGTGATTAAGCCTGCTCACTCAGGATCCTTGTACTACAACTACAAAAATTACTTTTCCATTGTTTTGCTCGCTGTGTGCGATGCTAACTATAACTTTACTTTCGTAGACGTCGGAGCTTATCGAAAAAGTAATGATTCGGCAATTTTCAAAGACAGTTTGTTTTACAAGAAACTAATGAAGAATTCCCGGAAGATACCTAAAGCTTCACCACTGACAGAAAAACATTCAGCTATTTTTCCTTATGTGTTGGTAGGAGATGAGGCTTTTGGCACGAGTGAAAATTTGATGCGTCCATACAGTGGAAATAATCTTAGTTACGAGAAGAAGATCTTCAATTACAGATTATCCAGGGCTAGACGTTATGTGGAATGTGCCTTTGGTATCCTCTCCAACAAGTGGAGAATCTTTCATCGTCCACTAAATGTGGGCACTGATTTTCCGCAAGATATAGCTAAAGCTTGTTGTGCTTTGCATAATTTTGTACGTGCAAGAGATGGATTGGTCTATGAAGACTCACTTGAAGTAATTGGTTTTGAGAAGAATGAATGTGCAGGCCATTCAGGCAGAAGCGGTCGATCTGCACTTGCAGTGAGAGACAAATTTTCAGAGTATTTTGTTAATCGTGATCCCCTCAAGTGGCAAAGTACTTACGTTCAGTAAACTTTAGTAATGAAAAATAAAATGTTTTTGAAGCTCTTACCGAGTTCTTTCTTCACTTCCAAAGACGATTCTTTTCCTCCGAAAATATCAACAACTTGTCCCCAACACATTTTTTTCAGTTCGCGGTTCGAATAATCCACGGATGATGTGTCCCATAACGTATAACTGTCACGGGAGGAACCTCACAACACTACACGGCTGCTGTACCGAGACGTAGAGCCAACGGCCTTACCGCAGTAGCAGCTCCGGTTCCCATCAAATCTCCGAAGTTAAGCGCTGTCGGGCTTCGCTAGCAGTTGGATGGGTGACCGTCCGGATCTACCGATATCTGTTGGCAATGGGGTGCACTCACCTCTTGTGAGGCCAATTGAGTAGCTACTTGATTCAGTAGCGGCTATGGTCACGGATACTGGCAACGGCCGGGAGAGTGGTGTGCTGACCACATGATCCTCCATATCCATCCGCATCCAGTGGCGTCTATCGGCTGTGAGGATAACGCGGCGGTCGGTCGGCACCTCTTGTGGGACCAATTGAGGAGTTACTTGATTGAGAAGTAGCGGCTATGGTCACGAAAACTGGCAACGGCCGAGAGCGGTGTGCTGATCACATGCGCCTCCTTATCGAAAAAAAATGTTTCAAATGGCTCAGAGCATTATGGGACTCAACTGCTGTGGTCATAAGTCCCCTAGAACTTAGAACTACTTAAACCTAACTAACCTAAGGATATCAAACACATCCATACCCGAGGCAGGATTCGAACCTGCGACCGTAGTGGTCGTGCGGTTCCAGACTGTAGCGCCTTTAACCGCTCGGCCACTTCGGCCGGCACGCCTCCTTATCGCTCCACATCCAGTGACGCCTATCGGCTGTGAGGATGACGCGGAGGTCGGTCGGCTCCGTTGAATCTTCCGCGGCGTGTTCGAACGGACTGAGTATGGTGACATCGATGTAGGAGAGATCTGTTTCACAGTATCAAAGATGAA
This sequence comes from Schistocerca serialis cubense, assembly GCF_023864345.2. Lineage (NCBI taxonomy): Eukaryota > Metazoa > Arthropoda > Insecta > Orthoptera > Acrididae > Schistocerca > Schistocerca serialis. The sequence goes on along the minus strand of NC_064641.1, from coordinate 612,589,428 downwards.
GAAGCGCTCACAGCTCTTAAGGTACGAATTTTACAGCCCATATTTAGTAGACATTTTGATCCATACTTCCACCTCTGAAAGTTGCCTATCCTACAGTCTCAGAAACAACAGTACCGGTATATGTATTCCACCAGAACGATTTTCGCTTCTAAATTTCGACTCGGCCATTTCAGGACCAGGATCCCTTACCACACACTTATATGTTTGCCCTTCTCCATCATCCACGGGAGGTTTTATCATCATAACAGAATCAACCTGTGAGGCTAGAAGCTCCAGAAAATTTAGTAGCTTATAACACCATGAGACCTTTCATTCTTATGTGACAGGTGCAGCTGGAAATCGACGTAGCTGTTGTGCTTCCAATAATTAAGAACGGTGAGAAGGGGGAGGGGAGCAGGTGGTTCTCGAGGTTCTTCTGGCAACTCCCTTCTCGCCTTCAAGTCGTAATCTCCCTGCTGACATTTAATTAACTCCCAGATTGGCGGCGCCGGTGTCGGAAGAAACGCGCCGCGTATTCGCCTTCCCAAGTTTTCTTGCCGCCGGAGCACAAAGTGTGAAATGCGAGTAGATAGAAGAAGGGGCGGCCGGAACATCTTCCGCCCCGGCGTGCCAGCTCCCACGAGGCCACACCAGCCACTGCCTCTCCCAACCGCTCCCCTCGCGTTCTCCGTTCACTCGCGCGAGCCGCCGGACGCGAGCGATGAGGCATCGGCGCCAGTAATCATTAGCCGCTCGAGTGACCCAGTTAATGATTAGTGCCGCTCCGGGCCGAGCAGAGCGCTGTCACTGAGCCATTGTCGGACGGCCAGGTCTCGTCTCATAGCGGTGCGAACACAATTACGCGCGCACGTAGCGGTCGCGGCGGCCGGACGCTATCGCCCGCAGCCATCCGATCGTCTATCGGACGTCCGCGCCCTCGATAAGCAACCGTCACTCTTTTTCTCCCCCAAACGCGCCCACCCCACCCCCACTCCTCCCCATATTTTTTTCCCCCTGGAGCGTGGCGAGATGAAAGAGCGGAGATAGCGCCCATGCAGCAACAGCAGCAGCAGCAGGAGTCTCCCTCCCCCCCTCCCCCCCCCCCCCGCAACTTCAGCTGGCCTCGGTTCCCTCCTCCCACCTTGGACGCGTCCATTGTCATGTATGGGAAAGTGGGTTTTATCTCCGGGAGCGTTTATTTTGTGGAACGCTGGAACGTCCCCGCCGCAGCGGACAATGCTCCTGCGACCCGCTCCTGACCGGTCCACGTGCGTCGCACGGACCACTGGCTGCGGAGAATGGGTGTAGCGCACTGCAGGCCGTCGTTGTAATAGAACTAGGCGGTAGGAGTGCCACGCGTCAGTAGCTACTCGAGGACGGCGTATGTTAATAATGTTGGCGGTACAACTTAATTAGGACTCCTCCGTGTGACCGAACGATTGTGTGGAGCCCAACTCGCGCCCTTCGCCGAGTAAGATCGCAATGCTGTTCCTGCATTCGACCGTCGAATTCGAGTGGAATTCACAGACGATCGCCGAAATCCAAAACGGCTCAAATCTCTCGCCTGAAGAAAGGTCACAAAGGGAAGTAACCCGCTACTATGCGATTACAGGATTAGTAATGAGCACCTGAAGTTCGACACACGTTATAACTACACAACATGACAAAAAAAGCGAAGCACGCTTAAGATATGGTCGGATGACAATGTAACCGTACATCATCTGGGCAGGTGCGTAAATGTTTACAGCTGCTTCTCCATGAGATAGGTAGAATGGCGAACAAAATGCGTTAGTGTTTTTCGTGTTTAGTATTGTTACGAGACCTGTTAGGGTTTAGCTGCCCCTACTGATGTGTTTTACGCAACCCGCAATGCATTCAGATACCACACGCAAGGTTTTCATATTCTCTCACTCTCTCCCTCTCTTTCCAAGCATTAATCCCGACTTCCGGGGTCTGCTGTTACGATTAACCGGATTTGGCGTGCCGCACGGGATTAGCCGAGCGGCCTTAGGCGCTGCAGTCATGTACTGTGCGGCTGGTCCTGGCGGAGGTTCGAGTCCTCCCTCGGGCATGGGTGTGTGTGTTTGTCCTAAGGATAATTTAGGTTAAGTAGCGTGTAAGCTTAGAGACTTAGCAGTTAAGTCCCATTTTTGGATTTGGCGTGTTAATTTGAAGGAGTGGCCGTATTCCCTTCCAGTCACCACCCCATACCCCCTCTTCCCCCTCCCCCGGGGATGGAATGTGTGTACCCCAACTGTCTGCATCTAGTGTAATCCATGGAATATTGTGAACGTGTGTCAAATGTCAGTGAGTCGTGTAATTGAGGCGGAACGGGGGGACCAGCTTAGTATTCACCTAGCAGGATGTGTAAAACCACCTAAAAACCACATCCAGGCTAGCCGGAACACCGGTCCGTCGGGCAGATTCGATCCGGGGCCGGCGTGCCTACCCGAGTCAGGAAGCAGCGCATTAGCGCTCTCGGCTACCCTGGCGGGTTTTCATATTTTCTCACTCGTTACACGCAAAATATCAGTACTATAGAAAAAATGAACAGGACCCTTTTGTTGGAAATTTAATGTAGTGAAATTGTTGTTCTGAGATATGTTTTTGATAGCGACCGTAGTTTTCGAGTTGTTCAAGAAAAACGTACAAAAGTTGTAAGTAGGCTGCTTAGGCTTTTATATTGGTAACGCCACGTAGCGCTCTGTATGAAAATCACTGCCTGTGGTGTGTGCAGTCTGTGGCTAGTTTGCATTGTTGTCTGCCATTGTAGTGTTGGGCAGCTGGATGTGAACAGCGCGTATCGTTGCGCAGTTGGAGGTGAGCCGCCAGCAGTGGTGGATGTGGGGAGAGAGACGGCGGAGTTGTGAGAGCGGATGATATGGACAGAGACAGTAAATTTGTAAGACTGGATGTCATGAACTGATATATATGACTTTTGAACAATATTAAGGTAAATACATTGTTTTTTCTCTATCAAAATCTTTCATTTGCTAACTGTGCCTATCAGTAGTTAGCGCCTTCAGTAGTTTGAATCTTTTATTTAGCTGGCAGTAGTGGCGCTCGCTGTATTACAGTAGCTTGAGTAACGAAGATTTTTGTGAGGTAAGTGATTTGTGAAAGGTATAGTTTAATGTTAGTCAGGGTCATTCTTTTGTAGGGATTATTGAAAGTCAGATTTCGTTGCGCTAAAAATATTGTGTCTCAGTTTAAGCACAGTCATATACAATTTCTCTACGGGGACGTTTCAAAGTGACCTTCAAACGCGTTTTTCTTGAACAAGTCGAAAACCGTTGCCTCCAGCGAAAATGTATCACAGTTGAAAGGTGGCTACACTGAGCCACTGCGCCAGAGATTGCGCCAAAGAGTATTATTCTGCCGCCTCCACAGTGCTTGGAGAGAACTCGTAGAAGTCAGTGCCTGTCGAGAACTCGTAGAAGTCAGTGCTTGTCCAGAGCTCGTAGTAGAGTGCCTGTCGAGGTCTCGTGGTAGTCAGTGCCTGTTAAGAACTCGTAGCAGAGAGTGTTTGTAGGCAGTGCTTGCTGAGATGTGATATTGGAGAGTTCTGGTTGAGATGTGATAGTAACGAGTCGGTGTGGAGAGATTGTAAGGATTAGAGTGATTTTCATCAATATAAATTAAGGTAACAAACTACTTTTCTTTTTTTCTCATTATTTCAGTGTCCTAAATAATGCGTCATTACAGGTTCAGTCAACAAAGCATCTGGCGTGTGTTCTTGTATTAGAGTGTAATTCCGGTTTTCTTGCGCAATTATAGTATTTCTAATTTTCTTTTATCACGTCAGTAAAATTGGTATTTAAAAATTCTTGTCTTGTTGAAGAAGAACCGTGCCAGATGTGCGTTGAGTCATACTTCCACACACAGAACAGTTATACTTGTGCCTTGGTTTTGTAGGTTTTATAGTTGCTGGGGACTTAATTAATTAATTGCGTTAACGAAAATTTTCTTTCATTCTTGTTGTTGTTCTTTGCAGTCAGATAGCGTAATAATACTAGTCAGGGCCAACCGTTTACGAAACAGCGTAATCGGACATACAGCTACCAAAATTAAAAATTATTTTCAATTTAATAATAATTAAGCCCCCATGCACAGTACCAAATTTCACTTCATTGAATTTTCTACATAAAGATGCTGTTAATTTTTTCTGTATGGCTAATAGTTTGCGCATAGTGAGCAAGAGAATATGAAAACCTCATGCTTGGTTTCTGATGGTGTTTCATGTTGTATAGGGGTAGCTGAATCAGCCTGTATAAGGGGCGTGAACAGCGTCAGAAGTTGAGTGGTTACTGTTAAGGACACGAAGATTACACGTGTTAGTATGGAACAGCGTTATCAGCACGTGAAGGAGTTTGAAAGAGACATCTTTGTGGGCCTTCATGTGGACGGCTGATGGTACCGTGCAATACCCAGATTTGTGGGTCATTCTGATGTGACAATGGGGCTGCATGGGAACGTAGGGGAAGATATACCAGTTGTTAAGGTTTCGGTCGACCACGTCTGACCACTATAAGGGAGGATCGCAGTATTGTTCACCAAGCAAATTATAGCCCCTTTGTACTTGTACTTGTCATCCGAGAACATGTAATGGACTCATTCTGTGCCTTGCAGAAAACAGATATCCAACACTCGTAAATTTATACAATAATTTTATTTCCCTACCAGTTCTGGTGCCTCACTGGCACCGTCTACAGGCCACTTTATACAAAATGAGATAAGCCACCCTGCTGTATCAAACTGATTTCTGTGGACACCTTCAGAACAGACGTGGACACATGACACATCTGAGGACATTCTGTGTCGTCCAGCACCATTGGTTGGAGATTCGCAGCAGTTGACATAGGGAATTACCTCTCCATGGGTAGGTTGCCGTTAACACAACACAAACGGCTGCATTTGGAGCAGTAAACGTGAGCGAGAAACTTGGACTTCTGATGAATGGCGTCAGCTATGAATGGCGCTTTTGCATTACCCCGCATGAACGTCGTCCTGGGGAAAGGTCCCATTCTTCGGATATCTTGGAGAGGCAGAGCAGTGTTATTCCTGGCGTCATGAGGTGGGGGAGCCATCGGGTATGACTTCAGGTCACAGCAGGTAGTAACTGAAGAAACTCTGACAGCGGTACTTCATGGACATGCTTTTTCCTCATGTGGCACCTCTCACACGGAAATATCGTGTTGCAATTTTTCAACAGGACAATGCTCGTCCACAGACGGCACGTGTCTGTGATATGATGAGGTATTCCAGTGGCCAACAACATCCCCAGATCTGTCCCCGATAGAAAATTTATCGCAACAGTTCGGACGTAACTCCGTCCCAATGGCAGTATCGTGGATATCAAGGACCAGTTACAACAGCTGAAGGTCAGTTTGCCACAGAAGAGGATGCAGCGGCTTCGTGAAAAACTTACTCACTGAATCAGTGCATACATCCTTGCCATACGGGGTGCAACATCATGGTGATATATGAACTCATACTGCCAAGTTCTTTCTAAATTTGACTCCATTCTGTAGTCACTGAAATAACATCGCAAAAACTATCAACCAATGCAGTATCGTGTTCGTTTCCTTCTCCCACTCAGAGTGCTTTCTTTTTCTTTTCTTCTTTTTTATGGCAGTGTATTTGGGAGTAACAGTACGTAGAGATCGTAAGTGGGACGTCTATAAGGATTATATTCATAAAATGGAAGGCTTCCACTCTTTGATAGGAAAATGAGAAAAAACAATAGTTTACAAAAGAGATCGCATACAAAACAGTAACACAGTGCATACTTCATTAAACCTCAATTGTATGTGACCCATACATGTTTGGAGTAACAGATGACACCGAGCGTATGCGAAGAAGAGCAACGCAAATCGTCCTAAGATTGTTCGACTGGTAGTATTTCTCAATCAAAGCAGCAACATTACAAGTAGTGGCGTACCATGCAGGAAAAAGTGTCGGTCATCTAGGTGTCGATCTCTAATGATCCACTACTGTTGTAGTTCTTATTTTATTATTACGAAATTAATTTAGAGCTGGAACAGTTGAGCTATTATATATTCTGTGTGCGTAAACGAATTATCTATGTGCAATGTAATTGTAACGCATTGTATGAAATTGTCTTTTAGACAGATAATAGTTAATTATTTTTACCAGAGATATCCTCACAATCTTTTTAACTTTTAAACTATAAAAATGTTAACGCAGACTTATTACACCCAAAACTTCGGTCTGCTAAATAAATGGTTACAATTATTTTCTTTTATTGAAGTTACGTTATAGTGCAAATACGTTATTGCACACCAAAACTAAAACAACATATGAACATGACCTCTGTTGGTTGCAGGGGGTGGAACTTTAGGGTTTGAATGAATGTACATTTATTAGTAGGTCGCCCGGGTAGCTGAGTGGTCAGTGTGACGAAATGTCATGCAAAGGGGCCCGGGTTCGATTCCCGGCTGGTCAGAGATTTTCTCCGTTCAGGGACTGGATGTTGTGTTGTCCTCATCATCTCATCCCCATCGACAAGCAAATCACTGAAGTGGCATCAACTCAAAAGACTTGCACCAGGCGAGCGATCTACCCGACGAAAAGCCCTAGCCACACGACATTTCATTTCAGTAGCACACTGTTTTGTTAATTTTAATTGCATGAAGCATATTTAGTTACAGCTTTCTCTGTAATGACGCCTACGTGAAAAATAGCGTACTCGTTATTAGTAGCTAGTATGGCAACATTTTCATCAGAAAACGAAAATAATGACGGAGATGCTTTATTACTTCCAGAATGCATAAAATGAATAAGTATTCTCAATAATTTCTGGACTAGAAGAGCCGTAATTATCAAAAACTGTTGTACCGACTTTAATGGCGGACAACAATATGGTAAGATCGTAACTAGTAAGTCTTTTAATAGCTGCAGGAAAGGACATAATTCCCCTATAATTAAAAGGCGGTTTCACCTATTATAACAAATAACATTTTGTATCCTGAAAACGATTTAGATAAATTAACAATTATTACACTTACTACGGACTTCTGAATATGGAACGTGGGAAGAGTGCGTCTTGCTAGGTTAGCGGTACTACTTGAAAAGGTACAATGTCTTCTCTTTTATCAGACTAATGAAAATTAACATAGTATATATAATAAACAATCCTGTTGGCAGAACATCCGCAACTGAGCATTATAGCAGAGGTTGAAAATACCGATTCAGTTGTGAATTACTTTATTTTTTGAAAATAAAGTAATTTACAACTGAAGCGGTATTTTCAGCCTCTGCTAAAATATATATTGTCTTCTTTAGTCATTCTATACACAGATAATAAATCGTGCTTATTGTCTTTGCCTTTTCGTTCGACGCACTTCACATAAAAAAACTTTCAATGTTTTTCACATATTACAGAAAAATATTAAGTCCTTTTTACAAATATATTCACAGGCAAAAATACGCCTGGGGACACCACAAGCCACAGCTGAAAATAATACGCTGTCAAGTGTTCGTCTAACCGTATGTCTGTGCTTCAAAGAGTTCATTCGATGATTTGCTTGCCATTCGCTGGTGTGCCCTCATTGTTTTTTAATTATTTAGTTACCCAAAGGGCAGGACGGGTCAACTGTAGAACTGTTGGCTTTCTTTGCCAAAGAACAGCAAGCTGCGAGCAGGCCGAAGAGTTTCCAAATGTAAGAACCTGGGAAGAGATATTCGAGTTCTCGTGGTCCTCGTCACTGGGAGTTCTGGATTCCTATGTAGGCTCCTGTCCCGTTGTCGTCATTTTCTCCTTGTATGAAAACATCCAGTTAGGCACCGTTCTCTGCTAGTACTAAGACTTCAGGACTGCAAAAATTCGCTTAGGTATCGATTCGTCGTATTTGTCCTCAGTAAAAACTTAATAATTCATCTTGTTTACTTGAAAGACGATATCTGCCTTTTTCAGAATGTACGGGTACGTCCGTCTACTTACAACGTTATGAGTACGCAGGCGAGTTATTCGTCCACCTACGGCTGGCACTGAGCAGAGCTGACTTTGCTTGCTTGGCTGGGTACGAGTCGGCGGGAAGAGGCGAGAAACATATGGCCAGTAATGGCAAAAATCACAAAGCTGGGAATTTGGACGGCTATTACTCGCATGGCCTTTGAGCAGGAGATGCTCTAAGAAATGACGGTATGTCAAACAGTCCTAAAGATGGCTAATTTACAGCTCTTTGAGATTCCACAATAGCTCACATTCATATATTAATGCAAATATGAATACATTTGGGGATCTCAGGAAGATGAGGCAAAGCCAACGGCTCAATAAAATGGCAGTACCTTTAAAATTACAGAAGTTAATATTTCACAGTGCATAAAAATTTACACGATGAGCATTCAATTAACAATATGTAATCGTTTCATGCGATTTGAACAAATAATATCTCAGATGATAGTATTGTACTATAGCCATCATCTCTGAAAGCTTTGTGTCTGTATCTACTTTATTACTTGACTAATTACGTATTTTACATCCTTTAATTACACAAATGTTTGTTAGAACATCGTCTTTCCACATTTACACAGCAAATGAACACAGTATTAGTAACTCATATACTGCCATACTTGAGTATTTATTTAATGAATAGTTTCCTATTTTCCCAGTAACTTTATTCGGATGTTGATTGCAAGTGTTATTAAGAAACTGTGCTAATTTAAAAGTAGTCAATAACATGTGTTAGCGGACATCACAACTGAAAAAGAGAACCAAAAGACGCTCCTGCCACATAGGCAAAAATAATTTTTTAAACAAAATTTAAGACAGTTCGTTGTCATTTAACATGATCGCACTTCCGCAAGAATACTAGTTTTTTTCATGAATAAACCTTTATTTGTAATTATTAGCCGGCCGGGGTGGCCGAGCGGTTCTAGGCTCTACAGTCTGGAACCGCGCGACCGCTGCGGTCGTGCGGTCGCAGGTTCGAATCCTGCATTGGGCATGGATGTGTGTGATGTCCTTAGGTTAGTTCGGTTTAAGTAGTTCTAAGTTCTAGGGGACTGATGACCTCAAAAGTTAAGTCCCATAGTGCTCAGAGCCATTTTTCATTTGTAATTATTGTGAATGATCTGAGTGTGACCGAATATTTATAACATTTCTTTATTTAAATATCGTTGAAATATTTTAGTTTTGTCCGGGACTGGTCATGATGAGTCAAATCGTGTTTGTAGAACGTAAGAACGATGTGTGTTATTGGCCTTCAGCCAATGAAAAAGCAGGCAGTAGCTGGACTCTACGGAAGTCATGTGGAGACCGGAACTTATCGAGTAAAGAGCTCCAGGGAGCGATTCTGGACATTTTATGTCGAGTTGTTGAAGAAGGTTGCCTGAGGTAACGTGCGTGATTCGGTAGTATAGGTGTTTGATTCCGGGCGGTGAATGGCCGCTACCATACCGTAACTTCTGAAGGGACTTTCTACTTCGAAAGGTGTGAACGTGCTCCAGAATAGGGTCCAAACTATTTCCGCTTGAGTTAGAAAGAATAAACAGAGTATGAGTTACTATTCTTTGTGTAGTGTGTAATAATTCGTTTTTCATCAAGTTGAACTGTTAACTGTTTTGAGCTGGTGGATATGTCATGTATTTTGATTACGAAATGGGCATAGTTTTCGCGTATCTTTAATGACTGTTTATTTTAGAGATTTTGCTACCATTCTTGTAACGCTCTCAACGTAACTTTACTGCATTTGATAAGGGAATGTTCTGCCTGTATTTTAACTGAATATCGTAAACCACTTCCCATTTATTTGAAACGTCCTTGTTGAATAAACATTATTCAACATAATTCTCTGCCATCCACATCAGTTACAGTGTTAGAATACAACCTTTGTTATTAAATTACTCACTTAAATTTTGTTTTTTGTTACTGAGAATTTTATTAACTTGGCGTCATTCCGGCCCGAGATGTTGGAGTTGGCGGTCGTGTGTGCGTGAAGTGTGCTTGCATGTGTGTGAATGGTGTGTGTCTCTCTTTTACTGATGAATACCGTGGTCGAAAGCTGTATGTAAGTGTCTTTCTGTTGTGCCTATCTGAAACTTGATGTGTCTTCTTTACGGTAAGAAGCAATGTGTCTTTTCCTACATTGTTAATATTCCAATCTGGAGTTTCCTTCGTTTGATTGTGTTAATCACAGGGGGACGGATCAAAACTGTAGGCACCATAATGCATTAAAATGGAAGGAAGTAACGGCTTGTATGTGTTGCTCCGGTGGCAAAATCTCACATCTAGTACTAGGTGAGCCAGAGAAACCTCTAAAACCTTTGCTTCCGTACGAATGTAGTGAATCGAGATATTTTTCAAATATGAATAGAAAATATAATGCAAGCTTTCGGATTCGACATTCATAGAATAACAGAAACACATTCGTTATGTACCTACATACTGGCACCGCGTACATTTTTATACATATGTCTCTACACCACTACATAAACAGATACATCGTAATATTACTAGCTTGCTCACTCACTACCACTCATCATAACAAAACTACTGATAAGCGAACGAAGCAACCGATAATAGCTAATGTGTTCTAGTGTAGAAAATGTTTGGGTGGGTTTTCCAGGTACGCTCTTACTCTTCAAATAACTGTTTTTTACCTTGCGAGTCCTACTTCCTCTCATAGCTGAATTTTTTTTTTTTTTTTTGACTTCCACACTTGTCTCCTTTTGTTTTACCGTACAAAAACTGTTAAATTTTACTAACGCTTAATACACTTATCATTTTTCTTAGTGTATCCAATCTAATATCTTCAGTAAGCGGACAATGTCATTTATCAAATGAGAAACATAACTGAGAAGTGCAAAATTATTCCTCGTTAATTTATTCAGTATAAGTCTGTAGCAAGTGGTTCTGAGACGTGAAATGTGGGTGCTATTCATATGCTGCAGCCGTTTACTTGCTGGTTATTCTGCCAGTAGTAATAACAATACTCATTTTCTTTATTCATATTTTAGGCTTTTGTCTGTTGTGTGCTCCCTTACATTTCTTGCTTCGTTCTCTGGAGATAACTCTTTCTTTGTCTACCAGTTAATTTCAAAGCGAAGGGATGACAGTCCATTACAGATTACGGTATTACACTGTTCCTCGTTCTTACGACATAGTTTCCAATTTTTCCCACAGTTCCTTATTTGCTTATTAATATTTTAATTTATCTCTTATTACTCATCTGATACGCTCTACCTTAATAAAAAAACTTGTGTCTGCCCTTTGAGTGCTGCTTCCATTATTATCCAGATGTATGTGTCGTACATCAAATACAGTGTTGTCGCTGTTTTACAAAGTTTAATTAAAGTTTCTTTCGTCAAAACCAAATTAAATTTAGGACGTTGTGTTCTTTGCGTGTACCACTCTCTTTAACAGAAGGGGACATTCCACACCATCTCTCGTGACACAAAGAAATGTTCAAAATACTCGGAACTGGCGTATTCCGTCATGCGAATAATGACACTGTTACAGACCATGAAACAGGCTGCATTGTTTTGATGTTCCGACCGATTCACAGGCTGAAAACTCCACCCTGTTAAGAAATTAAGGCTTTATTCATCAACGCGAGAAATATATGGTAGTCCAGTCTCATAAAACAGTCATAATGGAAGACATGCTCGACCTGCATGAAGGAGGAATGGTAAATAATGTCGTTACAGGCGGCCTACAGGCTCAGATGAACCCCTAAATATAATCCTTCCGCTTTGATAATCGTGCTGTAGTGTCTTAACGTGGCTCCAACTTTAAGTACCTTCTCTTGTAAATGTTTTTCGTTAGCCATCGAACCAAGTTTAATTTTGAGATCCTGACAATAACTGATTCCTCTTCCAAAACATTCTCCTGGATAACTTTATATAATTATTTGAATTTCTTGATGCGTTCGATCTTCTAATAGCCCGTTCTAATCTGTTCAGTTACATCATTGATGCCACTTCCTTTTTCCGCATTTTTAACTACCATTCCACTCTTTTTCACTGCCATTTATTTTTATTTGCTCTCGAATTACGACTCTCTGTTGAATTTTGGCCTCAATTCCTATTTTGCACTTTAGAAAAAACGAATAAGTCAGGGGAAAAAGTATTTGTGTGAAATTTATAGTAGTGAGTTGCTTATAGTTGTTCATTAGTTGCATGTTTGTACGATAAATCATAAGAACACACAACGAGTCATTTTATATTCGCGTCATAATTTATTTTGCAAGGTTTCCTACATGTTGATCATTTAAAAGTGTTTATATTTTTTCTAGAAACAAAAGACATTTAGTAACTCCTACCCACCACCTTTTACACATTAAAACAATAAAAAATTTTCTATGGACCATTTTTTCACTTTATTTTCAAATTTTATTTTTCCCTCTGCCAAATATTTTATATCACGGGGATCAAAGCTTTTGGCTGCAGCACTAAGCATCCCTTTTTGTGCTAAAGGTAGCCTTAATGCGGCGTAATGAATGTCATTTTTTCTTCTGTTATTGTAATTACGTGCATCATTGTCCCTTTTTAACTGCACTGGATTATTTATACAAACTTCATGAGGGAATAAATGTATTGTGAAGCAGTTGTCAAACCGCTTAATTACTTAAACAGACGTCTACAGGATGATCGTGGGTGAGCACCATATATTATTCTTATTGCACGTTTTTGAGAAATGAATACTTTCTTTCTTAAATGTGAGTTATCCATGAACATTATTCTACACGCCATTAATGAATGGAAATATGCAAACTATGCTAACTTACTGTTTTGTCCCTCCCAAAGATTTGCAATGGTTCTAAGTACAAATGTGGCTAAACTAAGTTGGTTTAAGAGTTCTAAAATGTGCTTGTTCTAGTACAATTTCTCATCAATATGGACACCTAATAATTTTGAAGTTTCCTCCTTATTTGTCATTTCTTCATCACATATTGATGCGCAGACCTGAATATGGTGTACATTTTTAAAATGTAGGATAAGAACATTCGAAGAAACTAGTCACTGATACTTTTAAGATATAGTGACATTTAATGACGTAAGTATTTCATATCTACTGTATACAGTGCGTCTCGACATTTTTAGAGTCAAAATAATGTCGACAGGAGAGGAGCCCTTGATTGTGTACTTCGATGTAACGAACTAATTGGTCGGAAATGAAACTTTAGTTCTCACTGACACAGATGAGCCAAGGTATTAGTACCACCTGAGTAATAGCATGCTGGTCCATCTCTGAATAGCAATACGGCAGCGAACCTACCTGACACTGCTTCGTAAAATTCTTGGTCGGTTTTTAGAGGTATGTGGCATCACATTTCTACGCAAATGCTACGCAGTTTCCGTAAATTACGGGTCGGTGGTTTGTGGGCGCGGAACTGGCGCCCGGTAGCGACTTGGATGTTAATCACTGGATTCAGATCAGGCGAATCTGGTGGCCAAGACATCAACGCGAGTTCACTATTATGCTCCTCAAACCACTGTAGCATAATTCTCGCCCCGTGGCACGGACAGTTACCCCGCTGGAAGATGCCATCACCGTCGGGGAAGACGAAGCATGGAGGGATGCAAGTGGTGCGCAGTAATTTTCACGTGGTTCGCAGCTGTCACGGTACCTTAGATTACAACGGCAGCTCCTGCAGAAACCTAGGTGTATTTCCCCCATAACATATTACTGCCCCCGCTGGCCAACGTACGTGGCACAGTGTGTGTTTCGAACAGCCATTCGCCTGGATGGTTTTGTATACCAATACACCCATCAACACAGCATGACAAGAAACGTGATTTATGGGACCAAGTGACACATTTCCGTTGATCCATGGTATACTATCGATTATCTCATGTCCTTCCTGTTGTAATTGACGTTGCCATTGGCTGAACATAGCGGTGCCCCACATTCAATAATGTGCGCTGAATGGTGTGCTCCCAAACACTTGTTTCTACACCAGCCTTTTTCTCTGTTGTCAGACCTTCCACAGACCGACGTCTATCATGGCATCTAGGGCGGGCACGCCTCTGACCTCCACCTACGAGGCGTAGGTGTACAATACATTGTTCTTTGATGGGTTTTTTTACCGCCCTTCAACCGCTTTCCACATATACTAACAACAGTAACACATGGACAGCCGACCAGCTCTGCCCTTTCCGAGATGCTCGTTCCCATGCGCTGGTCTTTAACAATCTGCACTTCGTCGAAGTCGTTCATTTCATTGGATCTCCCATTCTTTTCATATTCGTCTCTGGTCTTCTTATACAGGGTGATTCCGTGATGGTCTTACAGACTTTCAGGGATGATGGAGAATGGCAGATATGTCAATTTGAGGTAAGGAACCACAATTCGGAAACGTCCGAGTCGAAACGTGTACAGAAAATCTACTCAGATTCCACCTTAGCCTCATGCAGCGCTCAAACTCAGGACCCTAGCTTCCGAACCCTGATCATGAAGTACAGAATTCCCGCTGAATACTCCTCAGTACCCTCAGATGTTTTGCACTGTTGATGTACTACTAATGACGCTCATAACTTGACGTCAGAGAGACAGAAAAAGTCTGTGGTACAGTAATTATGTATTCCATATACTCACACATCTTTCATTAGTAGCTAGATGTACAACAAAGAAATCATGTGGGGTGAGATCAATTGAACGTGCTGGCCATGAAACGGGACCTCATCCACCTATACACGTTTCAGGGAATGTCTGATCCAAGGTTCGATTCCCGGCGGGGTCAGGGGTTTTCTCTGCCACGTGATGACTGGGTGTTGTGTGATGTCCTTAGGTTAGTTAGGTTTAAGTAGTTCTAAGTTCTAGGGGACTGATGACCATAGATGTTAAGTCCCATAGTGCTCAGAGCCATTTGAACCATCTGATCCAAGTTTTCACCAACCCTCAGTCCAAAGTGAGATGGGCTCCATCATGTTGGAACCACATCCAGTGACGAATACCAAGTGAGAAATATTCCAGGGACCTGTGTAGTATGTCTCCGATGAACGCATGTATTCCACTGTCACAAGTATCAGACAGTTTTCCGCTTATAAATTCCGACTCGATCATTGCCAGACCAGAGTCCCTATCTCCTATTGATACACTTTCTCTTCTCTAACAGCCCTGACAGTTTGTAACAGCATCACACAAGCACTATGTATGCTTTACCGCATCTTGTGTCCGCAACGTTACAATGCGGCATTAAATTTTGTGGTGTCCAGTGGTCATAATGCTTCGGCTCATGAATGTACGTGTTAACAGGAGGAAACATGATACCAGACGAAGTGGCATATTCTCTCGTATCACAAAATGAGAGTCAAAGACTGTATAAGTCATTACAGAGATGCTCTCTTTGAATAAGTCAACAGCTCTGCAAAATATCTTTAGCCACAGGTATCATCTTAGGAATACTTTTGCAACATTTGACACTGATTTTGAGACACAAGAGAATACGTCTCATTTGCCTTTTTGTGCTATGCCCTGTACACAAATAGCCTACACAAGGTGTAATGGGTATAAGTGCAGATATTATTGTATGTGGTGCCTTCATATGTAGATAGATCAGTGTGGTGTTTGTTTTTTCTGTGTGCTGAACAATCTTCCCTCAAACACGTCTGACGTTTTCCGCACAGTCGAATTGTACTACAAAGTGTACCACTCCTGTCAGTGTAGGCTAACAGTTTTCCGTCCATGCACCCACAGTTCAACACCGGATCTGCTGCCCAGGGGGAAATAAGCAATAATGGCTTGCTCTTTTGCCACATGCACTTGGAGGTACTAACGAACCTAAAAAACATATGACTTGTAATGACTATAATTATTAGTTTTCGAATGACGTAAATAGTAATGTAATGTTGTTCAGCAGACTGTCCTCAGTAACCAATAGAAATACCTGCACTTATACCTGTTACATCCCGTATACGAAGCACTTTGTCATGGCTGTCAAGTTTATTTAATATAAGAGGTGTTGTGAGTAACTAATGTTGTTAATGTAAGAAGTGTCATGGACACTATGAAACGAAATGAAATTTTATTAAGCCGTAAAGTTAACACAGCACACAGGAATAGTGGTGGAAAGAGACGAGAAGTGGAGCAGACATAACAGTAACCTACACAGAGACGAAAGTGGTTCGTTCACAGCCAGCGTGTCTGTATGCAGTAACTATAACGTGGATCAGACATCTGAGACGAACTTGGAAATAGTATGGTTGCTGCATTTCAGAATAACTCCAATGTAGGTTGGAAGTTTCCAGAAATTAGGTAAGATAGCATCAGGTAAGATAACGTTGCTATGGAAGCTCATCCTGGAGTCCCTGAAAAATCAGTACGTAAGCGATTAGCGCTCTGGACCAACTCAGTAACAGTAATTACCAAGGATCACCTAGGTACAACAGCCGAGTCGTTGGGAGCAGTCGCTGTAGAGGGACACTTCGATGCTGCTGCAGTAAAACCTACGAGAAGTCTTTATACATTCGAGGGAAGGCAACTGGGTTTCCAATAAGTAACCAAAAACATATATTATCTTGAGTTGTCTACCAGTTGGTAACGAACAACCTCTGTAGAGTTTGTCTCTAGTAATAGCAAAGCGTAATAGTTGGTATTTACTGTGTGTCAGAATATACAGAACAAGTGCTGTTTTACACTTTTCTTCTAGAGTGAATAAGCTGTCTAATTGTATGAGCCGTGCCACGCGCATAGAGAATCGGTATTTTGTGATGCTGAATTACGCTTTAGAGTTTACGCAACGATTGATCTCTGAGAAGCTCGCAGGTAGGCAGGCCAAGCACAATTGCCCTCGGAAGTGTGAACAAATTGAGCGTGCGTGCGCGGGTCTGGGACGATAGTTCTCTTCAGTTACATAATTAGTATTTTGTGTGTTTCAGAATACAGAGAGGAACAAGCATTGTCTTGCACTCGTCTCCTGTTGTTAGAGTATTTGATTGTGTATTGTTGGGATCATTTCCAAGCATAGTACTCATCTCTGATAGTGAAAGGTAGAGCCCCAAAATCCAGGAGTTGCTCTAAGGGGGTAACGTATGGAATGTTAGTGTGTAATCTTTGACGTTTAAAGGTGTAAAGGCACTGTAAACACCTCTCTGAGCAAGGCTCAACTGTTGGGAAATAAAGTGTTCTTAAATTGTACCCTTACGAGCCTGCACACTTATTCACTTCCTACGAAGCCAACAAATTCTCCCCTCCGTTCCAGAATCACCCGTGCTAAGCATCCAAAGGAGACTTTCTTCCTTTCATTCCGTTAAAGGTAACTTAGCAGACCTCGGCCTATATTGCCGTCAACGTCCCGACTACGTCACACAGGCCACACCTTCATTCGTAGTTGGTGATAGAACCAGTGTCAGTATACGATAACTTTCTTTCGTTCTATGGTTTTGCGCAGTTAATGCATAGCGTTGATCTAGATAAAATGATTATGATTGGATGCTTGTCCTGTAATTAACATCAATTTTTTTGTACGCACATGTTACATGACGATTTTTTTAATTTTTTGATTAGTAGTCATTGTACCTAATAACGTTCTTTTACCTGAGGACGATCTGCTGCTTGACGAAAACTGATAGTTTTCATAACAGTAAGAAATACCTATTACACCAAATCATGACCGAGCGAGGTGGCGCAGTGGTTAGCATACTAGACTCACACTCTGGAGAACGACGGTTCAAAACCAGCGTCCGATCATCTTGATTTACGTTTACCGTGATTTCCCTAAATCGCTTGAGGCAAATGCCGGGATGGTTCCTTTGAAAGGGCAAGGCCGACCTCCTTCCCCATCCTTCCATAATACGATGGGACCGATGACCTCGCTGTTTGGCCCTCTCGCCGAAATCAACTAAACAACCAACAAAATCATGATTATTTATACATCTTAAAAGCGTCTTAGTCGTTATGGATTCAATATGCTGTGTCCCGCGCACACTGGATCGGTTTTTTGAGGTCCTGAATTACGCTGTAGAGTTTGCGCAACAGTTGATCTCTGAGAATCTCGCAAATAGGCAGGCAGAGACCATTTGCCCTCGTAAGTGTGAGCAAACTGTGCGTGCGTGCGTGCGTGCGTCTGGGACGACAGTTCTCTTCAGCTGCACTTTTCTGTCCCTCCCCTCGACTTCGTTCCCTGCCGCCCCACACCCCTTGCTGCGTCTCACCCTCCTCACCACCCAGCCCCACCCTGCCCGGTCCGTCAACCACCTCGGCGGCATAGGCGTGCGCGCGCACACACAGCGCCGCTCGGCTGTCACCAGCCTTGCTGACGTAGCAGGCCGAATGGTGGGGGCAGGTCTGCCGACACCAGCTGCCCGTGCCGCAACCGCTTCAGTCCGCGTCTGGCCTTGTTCGGGAGCGCATCGACTGGACAGGAAGTTACGTGCTCCGCGTGACTGGACCGCTTCCCTGAAGCCTACGCCTATGAACTTCGGCAACGCGAGAGCACCGGAGATACAACTGCTGCCACTGCACTGCCCTCGCTGTTCAGGGTCAGTGGTTGCGTCATCAACAGTCGCGACGAGATGCTTGTGGTGTATTCGTCATTTACCTGATTGCGCGCCCCACAGCATGAGAGCTTCGCGGTTTGCCTAACTCTCAGGCGCTAGGATTTCTGCCGATCGCTGTGCATTGCCGGTTGCGTGTGCCGTACGCGTAAATTGCTGATAACAGATTACTCACGAGACGCCGTTTTCTACTTTGACCCCGAACCGTGTTGCTATGCATCTGCGCTCTAGACATTGTGCTAACATTTATTGTGGTGCCGTGCAAGTCTCTTAATTCTTTATGTGGGCGGAAGTGTTCTTACCATTTACATTTCATGTAGTGTTTCCTTTCAACAAAGGTACTCTGTTATTCGTACAGTGTGAAATAGATTTGCATATTCAAGTAATACGTCACTGCGTTTCAGTGGATCGTTAACACATTTAATCATACGATTGTATAAAGTATTGCGATCTCAGTCCCGGATAGATGTTTTCTTCTATAGGTAGCAACTAAAACAAGCTTTGAGTATTCTGTGTAGTAAGATGCAGCATTCCAAGCCTAATCAAAACTTCTGGAAAGTTATTTGGTCGAGTGAATATACATTTCCGCGTTTGTGTTATTTATAGTTTCAAACGTAGCATTAACAACATACTAAGAGCGTTGATTTGATTAATATTCATTCTAAATTAAACATCAATTATCGCTATCGCAAGTCTTTTGATGTCATTTTTCCGTTTCTATACGAGAACGAAATTGCAAAATTTCTGTGTTTTTTTTTTTCCTTCCACACAGTGGTACGTGAGGCAAAGCTAAAACCATCAGCTCCAAACGAGGCTTCTGACCAAAATGGTGATTGTTGATTTGATTTTATCCACGCTACAAGTCTGTGTCGAAAGCCTGTGAAAGTAAAAATAATCGTTTCTTTTGTAACCTGAAAATAATCTGCTGCATCCAGATGCAGTCGATCAACATCAGAAGCTTTTCAAGCAATTATTCCTATTCTCATGTGTCTGCCGTCGTGACTTGTTAAATGCGATGTTTGCCTCTTGTGCGATGCTATGACGTTGCGGACACAAAAACGGGTAAAGAGGAGCTCCCTCCTTCCTTCCTTCCGAAAATTTTTTCTTAATCACGTGACGACAACTCCACTTTCTGCGATGAGAGGCAGTGTTAAATGTGGGTTCAGTTGTTCACTGTGCGTTGAGTCGTAGGGAAGTTTTCTCGGGAATCAAACTACAGCACGATGAAGTTTTTTACAGTTTCGTCGGCGTAACTTGTCTTGCGCGAGGGACGTAAACGTGCCTGCGGATCTTAATATCTTGAAAGCTTTCTGCCGGGCACCTGTCGATCTGTAATGATACACTGAGTGACTGATGGATCCCAAAGGGCGGCTGCATTACGAACACGTGTGAATGCGTTTGTTCTCTAAACTTCGCAGAAGAGGGAGTGGAGCCGTTCTCGCCAGTGAAAGACGCACCGCTGCGAAGCAGACATCACCGAAAGTCGCGATGCGGCCCATCACTTATTGTAACTTCGAATGAGAAACTCTGAGGTTGATATTCTTAAGTCACGGTTAGTGACTGTCAAGAATATCAGTTCAACTACACATGACTGTAACCACTTTTAGTGATTAGTGGAAGCGAATGGTTAAAGTTATTTGTGCATCGTTCTTAGTAGCACTGTGACCACTTTTTTACGCTATACAGAGAATCTGTGCATTTCAATTCTCCAAAGTCAATGCCAGTGGACTATACTGATTCTTTGGACTATAAAGCGTACATAAGTCAATGCACAAGTATTTTTTTATTGCCTACACTGGTTTGGACACCATAGTCTTGAACAAATATGCTGATCATTAATCACATCAAGTTTGCTATGGTCTTGCAAATGCGTTATTAAAGAATGATACGTTTCTAAGAGTGTATGTGTGTATTACTATTGTCATTTTAACACTTCGTCCTCCACGCTTCGAAATTGCTATACTGATACCGAGAACAGTAAGCAATTTAGAAAGAAAGATTGTAGTATTGTCAACTGAACATAATACAGTGAGATGAATCAAATATCGCAATAGTTGTTGATAAAACCAACCATGTTGCGGAATTTTTATAGAAAGTGAAAGTAAGTCAAGCAGAGCAACTCTCTGAAGAGGAGAATTAAGATCTTGTACATTAACTCGAAAATGCTGATCTTGTACATTAACTCGAAAATGCAACTGTGAGATCTGAATAAGCTATTGTTAATCGAACATTGTCAACAACGTTCAGCTACTACCGCTTAACCCTAGTAAAGGAAGATGTATTTTCCCTACAATCTCTAAGACAACTGTTGCACGAGCAAGAGATTTCGTTTTTTTTTTTTTTTTTTTTTTTTTGTGGTTTCTTAGCAAACAAGGATGAAGTACGTAGCTAGTGTGTAAATTCCTCGAAGTTTTTCTCCTTTTTGGCGATAATTTTTAAAAAAGAAATATTTACGAAACAAGTCGCCTTGTTATCTCTAAGGGGACCTCTCCGCTATAGGCAGAACATTTTCCTTTTAAATAAACCTTATTTACACGAAGCCAAGTGCAGGATGCGTTTGTTTTCAACATTTTAGTATCAACTCAGTTATGATCGTATTTGCAGAATGTCGGGCGTTAAGTACTATATGGCCTTAGCCGTCACAAGACAAACTATCCCGCTGAAGAGTAAGTTTCATCACTGAAATTTGCTGTAAATAGTAGATGGAAAATCAGTATATTTTCCTTTTTTGTGTTTACAACATTATCCTTTCATTTTATGTTATGATATCTTTTTCGAAAGTTGTTTTTTCGTGAAAAGCATGTCTCGTCTATGTGCCTACTGATACAAAGTTTGGTAAGATTATTGGACATTTCTTTTTCGTTGATTCGATCATGTCGATATTATCTTTCTTGTACTGCAACCATTCCTGTTATGGTATATCTGTACACTGGAACACTTTTCGAAATTCGTTCATCAGTTGGCAAGGCATTATAGCACTAGTGATTATCCGTTGTATAAATTATCCCTCTAAACGCTGTCATAGCGGATATACAACAGCTGTTGACGGCAAATGGGTTTTCTGTACACATATCTTCCTGATTAAACATAAGGATAGCGCAGAAATAAAATACATATGCGATAGTAAACAGATATATTCCACGACAGCACATGTAAGAAACGAAGCGTCTCATAATACGCAGTAATACTGCAATAATTAGAAGCATACATGCAAAGCTGAGTGAGCTAGTGCTCTCATAATGGACACATGGTTCTTATTAAGAAGGAGCATAAAACTAGACATCTGCTTGCAGCGTATTGGTAGTAACCAAGACACGAAAGATAAGTAAGAGAAAAGATTATGTGATCTGGGGAAGCAGGCATTTTTTAAGGATAATATTTAGTATTCGTGAAACCGCGTATGGTTTTGAAGGCAGTGAAATGAGATATCATTTTTTCTTCTTCCCGTAAGATGTAATGAAATACACACTTATTTTCTTTCCGGAACGTAGATGAAAACGTGGGAGGTGAGAAATGCCACTCGCACCACTACAGTGGATTTCATTAAGCTCACAAAATACACAGTGTGAATGGATAAAAACATTGAAATCAGTTTTCTAGTTTCTCACAATTAGCTTAATCTCGAAGTAAAGTCAATCTGTGGACAGTTCGTTGCCTGACGAGAATAGTTACTGGTACATTTCATTACCCACAATACTCTGACCTTGCAAGTTCCCGACGGAGTGGAAATTAAGTTTTGTCTGCCGCTCGTAATTCTTCCAGTAGTTTCAAGTGTAATTTGTCTACCCCACGGGTGAGCGGGCATTGTGTTTGACTACTATATGTAGGATCCAGGTTCGAGCCCCGGTTCTGCCACTGAGTTCGCTTTGTAGACAGGAATGGAACTGGGGCCATAGAGTCTCTCGAAGACAACTGTAGATGTGCACGAAGGAGCAGTTTCGTAATCCGTCCTTAAATGCTGTCCTGCCCGCTTTTCACTCCAGCACATGTCAGACGGCGTCCAGTGCAGGGAATGAACTGGATGTCTACACCTACGTTTCTACTCCGTGAGCCACTGCACAATGTATAGTGGAGAGTACGTCGTATAGTTATTATCGATCTTCTGTCTTATTCCATTTGCGTATTGAGCGAGGGAAAAATGATTGTTAATATTCCTCTTTACATGCCCTAATCTCTTTAGCTTACACTTACGTCCCCTACGCCAGATTTACGATGGTTACAGTAACATGGTCGCGTAGTCTATTTCGAATACAGGTTTTCTGAAATCGCCCTATAGGTCTTGGAGACAACCAAGTGTTTCGTGTTTTTCCTTTTTTTTTTTTTTTTTTTTTTTTTTTTTTTTTTTTTTTTTTTTTTACGGGATTCCTCGAACATTCCTGTTATACTTTCGTATGGCCTACACTGACTTGTTACGCCCCTAGTAAGGCATCTCTGAATTCCTTCTATGTCTGTTGCCATACGTACTTCATAAAAACTTCAAGCACACTCAGAAATTTGTGGCATTAGCGTCTTGTATGCCATTTCCTTTATAGAAGCATTGCATTTTCCCAGACCTCTTCCAGCACGTCTAAGTATTCCATTTACCTTCTCTAATACGATTTTTAAGTGATCAACCCATTTCGTATCATGGTAACACTTCCCTGTGCACAGCAGTACTGTCAGTGAATAGTCTTATAGTGCTGCTGATCCTAGCAGACAAATAATTTGTGCACATTGAGGGGATTATAAGTCCTACTACACTTCCTTGCAGCACAATCATTCTTACTTTCGTTTCAGTGTAACATTTGCCGCCCAGGATGATCGTATCTCAGTTTCATTGTCGATATGGTACATTGCCGAATGTCTTTCAGAAATCAAGGCGAAATTTCTGCAGTAAGTCTGTTATTCATGAATACAGTCAACTCGAAAATCCGCTTTTAATAGTGAAAGGAATACTGTCGTATTTCCTGTAAGTTTTGTATGTAATTACACTTTGTTATTTGTTAGCAGTGTAATAGTGCTTGTTGTAGGAGACCTTTTCAGAACCAATATTTCTTAAAAGCGTAACAAAGGATTTCAGCATTAGTTAATTACCTACAATTCATCTCTTTTATAAACGTACTAGATGGCTTGTTTTTATAGTAATAAACAGATTCGGCTGAATTAGCCCATCTTCAGGTGCAAAATATAGAGACAAGGTTGTCGCCGTGATTGTTTTGACGACGCGCACAAGTTAATGTCAGTAATAAATAAGATCCTGGTTAAAATACTATCAATTTTCGAGTCGTATCAGTTGAGACAATTCGGCCCAGTTCTGGAACACTCTGGACACTTTTACATCCCGTATGAAAGCCGGACACCTTGCAAGTCCCGGCACTCACATGTTTTAACTCCTACGGAAACAACTGTTGGAAACTCGAGAATTTTATCTCCGTTGACGCGGCTTGAAAACCCATAACATTTTATCCAGTTATGCCGTGGCGAAAAACTCAGAGGACGCTGCTATCATTCTCATCGTATTTTTGATCTGAAAAACGTGCTTTGTTCACAAACCTATACGACAAGCCCATTGTTTCCTCCTGACGACTCAATCCCGTCTTTCTGACACTTCATCTGCATTCATTTTGAGTTCTAAATCCACATACACACTTTATAAACCAATCTCCAGTGCATGGCTGAGAGTACATAGTACCAATATTATCGATTTTCTTTTCTCTTGCATTCGTGTGGCAACGGCCTAGCCGCAGTGGGTACACCAGTTCCCGTCAGATCACCGAAGTTAAGCGCTGTCGGGCGTGGCCGGCACTTGGATGGGTGACCATCCCGGCCGCCATGCAATGTTGCAATTTTTCGGAGTGCACTCAGCCTCGTGATGCCAACTGAGGAGCTACTCGACCGAATAGTAGCGGCCCCTGTCAAAGAAAACCATCATAACGACCGAGAGAGCGGTGTGCTGACCACATGCCCCTCCTATCCGCATCCTCAACTGAGGATGACACGGCGGTCGGATGGTCCCGATGGGCCACTTGTGGCCTGAAGACGGAGTGCTTTTGCATTCGTGTACTGAGTCAGGAAGAAATTACTATATGTCAATGCAGTGTCTCACTATTCTCACCATTCCCGGACGAGATAGACCATGACGGCACCATAATGATCGCACATTGTTCTTAGAAAAGGGGTTTCCTAAATGGAGCTAACAGGGCTTACGAGAAGCACGTCGTCTTTCATCCGAGGACTCCCCTGTAAGTTCCCCGAGCGCTTCTTCGCTTCTTCTGACGCCATTCGTAGCTATTGTGTGTGAATGTAGACTTTCCTAGCGTGTACTATTGATGAGAAACTGTCATATTTCCAGACGGGCGGCGGTTTTAAAATACTGCGACGTTTCTGGTGGTGGTGAGGGTGATGATTATGATGATGATGATGATGATGATGACACTCTTCGAAACATCACGGGATTTTAACACAGACACCCAGCTGGACTCGCATTCGAGAGGACGACGGTTAAAGCGTGCTTTCGGCCATTCAGATTTAGGTTTCCCGTTCTTTCCCTAAATCGCTCCAGACAAATACCGAGATGGTTGCTTTGGAGGGGCACGGCCGATTTCCTTCCGCATTCTCGACGAAATCCGATCTTGTACTCCGGTGCTAATAACCCAGTCTTCCTTCCTTCCTTCTGGCTGGAAACCCGACAGATTTTCATCAGTAGTTATCATTTCTTTCATACTTAAGATCTGAAAAATACCGAATTTGGGCGAAACTTTCATTGCAATACAATTACGTAATCAAGACTGTGCTTATGAAACACGACCACTGTTTTCAGCTGGCGACACATTGCCACCATTCCGACACTTTTTCAGCTGCTCTTTTCAATTTTTGACTCCGCTGCGCGGAACAGAGAGTGATGTAACGGCCGAATGAAAACTGGAACGTTTCGGAAGGGCAATTTCCGCTCGGCGTTCTTTCACTTTGTCGGAGACAGAAATTCAGCCCATTCATTTACTTCTGTTGCGGAGAACCCTGGTGCGGTTGTCTCTGGCGCAATGTCATTGAGAAATTCAGTGCTTTCATGTCAAAGAGAATCGCGCGCTGCTATTAGTTGGAGTGAGTGTGGATTTTTGTTTTTTTTCCATAGTATAAGTAACTCTTCTTTTCAGGAGGCTTTAAAACTGTACACCTTTCACTGCTTTAAAAACCGGCTGAGTCTGCGTCTTTAGGTTTTTTGGAGAAAGTTCAAGAACTCTTCCGAAGCCATTCTGGCGCGAAGGGTCGCAGCAGCGGCGTGGCGTGCGCATTTCATCAGAGAGCAAGCGTACGCCGGCTGGCGGACAGAGATAATTGCCGCCATTCATATTCCCTCACCAGCGGCGCGAGGCTACGCCGCGCTGGCTGTCCTCTCCGCTGTAGTCTCTTTCTCTTTCTCTCTCTCTCTCTCTCTCTCTCTCTCTCTGGATGTCGCTCTCAGACTGCTGGGAAGACATCGCGTATTATAAAAGCGGTATAAATAGGCTTTCGCGGTGAACGCGCCAGGCACCAGAGCGGCAAAGCCTCACCACTCGTGCCGTGGAGTGGCGCAACTCCTCGTATATCCGACGACGCAGACCAAGAGGGAGGGAAGGAGGGAGGGAGGGGGGGGGGGGACAGCCGTTAAAGAAGCTTGACAGTTCCACTTTATATTTGTATATCGTTACGCTACGCACTGCACTCAGCGGCCGCGAGCGCGCACGCCGCCTGGCGGGATTGCCTGCAGAATTAAGTCCCCGAAGCTCTCACAAGAGCCCGCTACGCTCAGTGGCTGCCGCCGCCGCCGCTACGGCAGGTTACGAGTGACTAACGACAGGTGAAGTCTCCTCCTCTTCCGGCCTGTGAGGAGGCGCGCTCGCGAGAGACGAGCTGCGAGACCGCCACTTGTGTCAATCGCGTACTACGGAGGAGCAACACTGCTTCCGCTAGCGCTCAGCAACTTGCACACCCCTGCCATCTGTTGACGAGATCGCGTAACACGAAGAAACGAGGCGGCTAATTACACAGGGCGTTTGAGAAGCAGCTTTTCAAAACACATAACGTCCACTGTTGGACAAAACTGAGTGTCATTTCAAATCACTCCTACAATCACATCCTGTGAAAACTCATTTTTGAACAAAAAGAGCTTTGAAGTTTAGCATATCGATGGTAGGCTGTGAGAACTTCGTAACCTCATTTTGTTAAATTTTACAGGAGAAGTAAAAATGATTTCTTAAAAAAATTATTAAGTGATACTGATAAAGTCGCTACGAGTACAGGTGTAACGATATAGTAGAAGCCCAGTTATTGACAACTTAGAGAAGTCTATGCACTTTCAAATATCTTTTTGGTAATGGCGTTAATGGTTACTGAAATCACGAGGTTTTCACAGGCAGATGGAGTTATAAAGTTTTCATCGCCTGCTATCGATATGCAGCAAGTAGCATTTGATACTCTAGTGTTGATAATTCAAACTGCGTAAAGTGCTTCATTTTATTTCATTTTGTTTTATTAAGTAGTGTCGGCTACGATGTAAGACTGGTGGACTGAAGTGACGCCTTTTAACTGGACGACCTTTCTCTCACAAGACCCCCTGCAAACATGACGCCATTTTGACGTCATACATTATATCGAAGACGGATAGAGCTATAAGTCGACTTCCGTGTTCTTCCGGTTCACAACATGCAAGGTGAATATGATGTTCAAAAGAATAACTTTGAGAAGACAGAAGGAGCGATTTGTGTTATTTGTGAAGAACATGCAAAACCAAAATGGCATAAATATTTATTTAAAACACACGGTATCGACGGACTTTGCTTTCATCTTAAGGTCTTGAAAAAAACCTCTTTGTTATGAAATGTGTCCAACTTAAAATGAACACGTTTCATATCAACAAGATTTTTTAAGACCTGAAGATGACAGCAAAGTCTTTCGAAACCGGTTGTTTTAAATAAAGAAAGATTTACGCAATCTTGGCTTTTGAATGTCTTTAGCAAGATAACCTCGCTTACGTTGTTTATAAATACGTAATATTCTGCATTAATGTGGACTGAGCTGTGCAAAAGGGAGAGATTAAACTGTTTGCAAGCATTATTTCCGTAACTTACTGAAAACGTTTTACTAACGATTTCTCCTAATACGTATTCAACAATCCCGAATGTGAAACGACTTCTTGATTAACAAGGAAAAAACTAGCTGAATCCAGCCAGCATTGAATCCATTTAACGTATATACTCAAAACTGTCCGTTAATGTGTCTCGACGACGTAAGTTTATTGTTAGAAAATCTGAAATATACTTTTCAGGAGTTGGTCTGTAGTTGGAAAGGGAGGGTAGTAGACGAATTAAATAGTTCAGTTGGCTCTGAGCACTATGGGACGTAACTTCTAAGGTGATCAGTCCCCTAGAACTTAGAAAGACTTAAACCTAACTAACGTAAGGACATCACACACATCCATGCCCGAGGCAGGATTCGAACCTGCGACCCTAGTGATCGCGCGGTTCCAGGCTGTAGCGCCTAGAACCGCTCGGCCACCACGGCCGGCGACGAATTAAAGCGGCAGCTCTAATTACTTACGTTCTGTGAATAAATAGTGTTTCAAATCACCGCGCATTGAGGATCTATCGAAAACGCATCGGTATTGATACAATTTGTTGAAAATAAAATGATTAAAAACGTCATATTGGTTGTTGAAGATGTACTTTAATTTGAGAAATTCTTGTTTGACAAAGAAATTATGTAAAAGAGCTAGCTCGTAAATATTTCTTTTATACTTCTAGCTGAGACTATGTTATCTTTTAATTTTTTTCCAAATGTATCAGTCGTTTCTACACTTTTTACTCTGAGTAGGAGTTACTTTTGCCAGATGGCCAACTTGTCTTGAATATTTACGTGCACTTGCATGTTTCGAGCTTAATTTCTAAATTTTTGACAGTAACAACTCACTCCTGAAAGAGTACTCTTACATGTGCATAACATCGAATATTACAGAATATACTTCTATTAAATTAATAAGGACTTCACAGACTCTCTTATAAAAGGGAAAAAACTGGAAGGGCAAGACGCGAACTAGCAACTAGCAATAGTTCACTTCGCCATACCACTCTCGTAACCACTACACCATGATGACATTGACGAATTTAATACTTTGTGTTATAGCTTACCCCTCACAAAAGCTTTAGCCGCCGATCAGTCATTATGTGACGTCGAATTATAATAATCGTTATAATAAATCATACCAAGAATAACGTCTTTTTACCAATTTTCGATACTGCGTGAGATGTCAAAATGACATCACGTTTGCAGGAAGCCTCGTGGAATCAGAGTTACCCTTTTTAACCGACCAACACTGACCAAATTGTAATTTTTTCAGCTTTACAGCATTGTTCTGTATGTTACCGCAAAAGGATCAAAATACATTGTGTCCAAATATCAAAATGTATGATGTCGACAATAGCTTAAATTAAAAGACATTTAGTTCATCACGGAAGTCTTCATATCTTAAAAGTTAAAAAAGGAAATTACACTGTAATAAACACATTATTATCAACGGCTCTACCTGGAAATTTTGTGTAAACTCTAGAAAAATAATAAAATACTTTTTGTGGTAAGATATGTTCGCTTCTACTGAAATTTTTACTTTCTGGGACATCATGCGTTCTGAAAAGTTGCTCCTAAAATATTTTAGGAGATAGCAGTATTCCATGTAGCACGTATCCCTATTTCCGTTGGTTACAGAGATACAGCTGTTAGAATGTAACCCAAACAAATACTTGCAAGACGTGCTAAGCAAAGGTAAATGATTAAGTCCAAAGATGATTTCATAAGTTCCACCTCAGACTTCAGTCCACTTTCGAATCATCTTGACTACAGCACTTGTAGCTCCTTTCAAATAGTCTGGGGATTCTTTTGCGGGGACACTACTACATACAATCTGATAAATTCGTCTCTTGTGGTCAATTTTCTTCATAGAGTTCGCCTTTCAACCATCCCCACAGGCCAGTAAGGAAGAGGGTAATGTGTGGGTAACATGCTTGTCTAAGAATATGTTCATTCCTAAAAAATAAGCTTATTTTTCTGTCTGACGATCGCTCTTTTTTTTATTTGCATGTCACCGGTTTCGAACAGTGTGACCCTTCTTCAGATGATATGTCATAGTTACAGAGCGACCTGTCGTAATGTAACTATCGGTTCTCTGTGAGTATATGACAGTGAACTAATAGTTACATTACAACAGATTACTGTGCAACTACAGCATATGATTTCATGATTGGTGACAACGTTCGAAATCGAGAACTTTGTAATTAAAAACTGCGATCTACAAATAGAAAAATCAGGCTTTTTTGTATCGCAGTTTACTCCCCCGTGCCGAACACATCTAATTTTGATGGATGATACCATTTCTGCCAATGCATCTCCAAGGGAATAGATTTAGACTGTGTGGTACTTTTCTCAATCACCATGATCTCCGTATCTCGCCCGTTTAGATTTTTGCACGTGGGGACGGTTGAAAAGTGATATCTAGCACAGAGCTCTTACGCCAAGGAGTGCATGTGGCTATTGCGAAGGACCAGCCGGACCCGTTTAAGCCATTCAAGATTATACGAGAGTGTTTGACAGCAATAAACTTTATTGTCACTCACGTGGTAAGCCCATGGTTGGAGGTTCACTCGTATACTACGATCCACCTGTGACCCAAACAGATGCTTTTCGGTTACTTGTCGAAGTAACGGGCATACAAAAGATTATAAAAGAAAAAAAAAACTAACTGCCCCAGACTGCGGTTAAATACTGTTCATTTTATTATACGATGAGCAGTTTGGAGGCTTTTAGGCTCGTTATATCTACCTGATACACGCACATTGAAAGACAGTGAAATACTGACTTTATTTGTCCTTCAATAACGTATAGTGTCAGACCAGGACGCACTACAGCACTCACGAAGTGAAACCCTCAGTGCACGTTATTGGAGAAGAATTGATAACACTTAGAAACAGTCCTAACATGAACATGTAGTGTATCAGACAAATGTATTTTCAAGTACTCGAAATGGGTCGTGGTGAAATAAAATGGACAGTGTTTAATTGTAGTCAGGGGTAGTTGCTTTTTGTCCTAAATAATTCATACGACGGCATTCCCGTGGACCCATCAACCATGTATTCCTTCCACTGCTTCGTCATCTACGCAGCAGGATGTCGAATCAATGATGAGAGTACTTCAGTATCCGACGGTGATTGGGGTTCCCAGCCTAGTCCGAGTATCGAAATACAGAACTGGTCAGAGGCACTCGGTATCCAAGAGACGGCAGCGGCTCATGCGTGCACGAGGCGCAAAAACAGCACCAAACACTTGTGGAGGGCCGCCCTCCGACGAGTGTTCACAGCTAAGCATCACAGCCCTGCTCTTGCTAGCCAGGCTCTCGCTAGCCACTGAATCCTTTAGTTAGGCTCCATTCAGTAGTAGAATTTTGAGCGTGCCTGATCCACGTTACTGATTTGGGATGCTCCCTGTATTGTTGCATACGCTTAAGACGGCTTTGCTACGCTCTGTACTTGTCTTGTTTATTGTTCATTTCGTAATCTTCGCTATCATTTACCTCCTGAACCACCTGTTTCGTTTCGTCGGTCTCTACGGTACGACCCGTTCGAGTTATCAAACTGTGTTCTGCATATGCAGAATAGGATTGAAGAGATACCAACTCCTCAGCTCCTCATGTTTTCTATGACGCTACCAGCTGCATGTCGTATATGCAATGATATACAGTGAAGAGCCAAAGAAACTGGTACAGCTGCCTAATATCGTGTAGGGCCCCTACGAGCACGCAGAAATGCCGCAACACGACATGGCATGGAGTCGACTAAAGTCTGAAGTAGTGCTGGAGGGAATTGACACCGTGAATGACGCAGGGCTGTCCATAAATCCGTAACAGTACGAGGGGATGGAGATCTCTTGTGAACAGCACATTTCAAGGCATTCCAGATATGCTCAGTAATATTCATGTCTGGGGAGTTCGAGTCGAATTTTCCTGCTGGAATTGCCCAAGCCTCTCGGAACGAGCAATGGACCTGAATGAATGCAGGTGATCAGACAGAATGCTTACATACGTGTCACCTATGAAAGTCGTACCGAGATGTATCGGGGGTCCCATATCACTCCAACTGCACACGACCACACCATTACAGAGCCTCTACAAGCTTGAACAGTCCTCTGCTGATGTGCAGAGTCCATGGATTGATGTTGTCTCCATACCCATATACGTCCATCCGTCCATCCTCTCGATACAATTTGAAACGAGACTAGTCCGACCAGGCAAGATGTGTCCAGTCTACAGTACAGTCTCATTTTGACAGGCCCAGACGAGGCGTAAAGCTTTGTGTCGTACAGTCATCAAAGGTACACAAGTGGGTCTTCGGCTCCGAGAGCCCATATCGATGATGTTTCTTTGCATGGTTCGCACGCTGACACTTGCTGATGGCCCAGCATTGAAATCTGCAACAGTTTGCGGAAGGGTTGCACTTCTGTCACGCTCAACGATTGTCTTCAGTCGTCATTGGTGCTGTTCTTGTAGGATCTTTTTCCGGCAGCAGCAATGTCGAAGATCTGATGTTTTACCGGATTCCTGATATTCACCGTACACTCGTGAAATGGTCACACGGGAAAATCCCCACTTCATCGCTGCCTCGGAGATGTTTTGTCCCATCGCTCATGCGCCGACTATAACGCCACGTTCAGACTCGCTGAAATCCTGATAACCTGCCATTGTAGCAGCAGTAACCGATCTAACAACTGCGCCAGACACTTGTCTTATATAGGCGTTATCGGCCTTAGCACCGTATTCTGGCTGTTTACATAGCTCTGTATTTGAATACGCAAGCGTATACCAGTTTCTTTGGCGCTTCATTGTATTTCTGCAAGGCAGTGCTCTACAGTTGTAACAAGGTGAATGAAAGAAGTTTAATGAAAGACATGTTTACGTACATCAGCTGCTGTGAAAACTTTTCTGAAAGGTGATGCTAGACTCGGCCTAACTGGACCACGTGCTGGCACTGGATAAAAAGTCGTTTTAGCACCTTGCTCTCTCATGTATTAAACACAATTGCCTTAATACTGAATTAAATACGCAAAAATCAAAACATTGGAAAGCTGTTTATCTGGAGTACGTGGGACCGTAGGTCATCCGGATTTAAAACAAACGGGATACTCCGAAAATAAGAAGAAAATACACTGCGAACAGAATTACTTTTCGAAACCCCGTTATTCCCACCCACTGCGAGCATGATTTTTAAATTTGGCTCTTTGGTGCGCACAACCATCCTCTCTAATTCTGCAAAAGTGTGGTGCCCTGCGACCTCACCCTCGGCCTCGACGACGCTTCGAACGGAAAGATACCGACACATGCGAAGAAAAGCCCATAGCTCGGAAGGTAGGTTAATGATATCAAATTGGCAGCAAACTACACTAAAATTCTGTCGAACGCCACCGTGGACGTGTCACACTGTGTGAGGGTCGTCGCACCTCTCCCTCACCCACATTTTGCCCCTTCTTTGCGATGGCGGTTATAACCGCCACACCCAGCGTTGAAATAATGCGGTTTCCTTGTGAGTGACCAAGGAAGACATTCCAGACATACCGCCGCTCACAATCGGCACGAGAATGCCTCGGTTTGGGGGGGGGGGGGGGGAGGAGCGTCAATGAAACCACGCCTTTCCCAAAGACGTTGAGTCCCACACATTTTGCGGTCGCAAACGACGGCTCGCAGTGCGATGAGCTACAGGAAGACATTCTTGCCAACCTTTGACACTGCTGACACTTTCGGACGTTTGAATCCTTCTCTAAGGACACTGTCAGCCTGCGTCTCCATTAAATGTGATCTCACTCCTCTGGAGCGCAGTGCTACCACAATTTTCTCTCCCGTGTAGGCGCTGAAACCACTAGGAACCGCTCAAAACCATTCGATGGTATCTGAATATGATCTAAAGCAGCAAAGGGCTGTCTTGCATTTTCGCCCTTCCTATTTCGAGTCCTCCTGTGAAGTGATCACGGGGGGGGGGGGGGGGGGGGGGGCGGGGGTTGCGACATTGACGCAAGCATGATAAAATGGCAAGAGTCCCTCTGAGACACCCCCGCCCGTCCCCCATTTCGGCAAAACGCTCGGTGTCACCTGCCCACCTTTTCATGAGAATTTTAAAAATGATCATGTGGAGAAATAACCCTTAAAGCAGTCCGAGTTGCTTGCACGCAGGCGACTGGATTTGCAGGAGTGAAAATGAGTTGCCTACCTACAGGCGCCTCGGACTAATTTGCACGTTGTGTCTGTACACGATAATTTTTAGAGTTCTCAATAAAGGTGCGCAGGTGCCATCCAACGTTTTGCCGAACTGGGGGGAGGGGGTCTTAGAGGCACCCTTTGTCGTTTTATTCACGAATGTGTCACTGTCGCATCCCCCGTAATCACGCGACAGGAGGACGCGAAACAGGAGCGATGAAAATGAATAAGTACCGTGTCCTGCCATGGACCACGTTCAAATTTTGTCTAATAGTTCTCAACGACTCCTAGTGGTTCAAATGTGTACACGAGAACGAAAATTCCGGTTATGCTGCGCTCCAAAAGCGTCAGATCACGTTTAATGATGACGCAGCCGTACAATATCCGCAGGAAGGGCTGACAGGTCTGACGATGTCAGAAGTATCAGTGGTTGTCAAGAACGTATACTTGTTGCTTATGGCACTGCGGTCGTTTTCGACTAAGCAATGTGTGGGAATGAATGCGCCAGCGAAAGTGCTAGTTTCATTGGCGCCCTTTATGCCAACCCCTGAGGTCTTTCCGAGCGATTCTTAGCGGCGGTATGTGTGGAATGTTTCCCTCGGTCAGTCATAAGAAAACCGTGTGATTTGAACGCTGGGAGCCACGGTTCTAACCTCCATCGCAAAATGGACAAAAGAAGCGGTGAAATGGGGGTAAGAGGGGCTGAACGACCTTCCCATCGTGTGACACGTCCAGCATTAACTCAACTTACGTATCACTTCAATTTCTGAGCTGTGGCTTTTTTTCCGAGGGTGTCGGCACCCTGCTGTTTAAAATATCGTCGAGCGTGAGTATGACGTCGCAGGACGCCACGCTTTCCCGTCATTAGAGAGAAAGGTTGTACTATGAACCAAATTTAAAACATATACGTTGCAATGGGTGAGAATTACAGTTTTTGAAAACGTGATCCTTTAATTCTGTTGCGCAATATAGAACGAAATGGACTAAAAGCTTAAAACAGACAAGTTCCACATTATTTTCGAATAATATATGATCAGCTACTGAAAAAGTATACGCAGAAATGTGTAGACAGAAATAATTAGTGAGGTTATTTTTTAGCCGAATTCGTATCTCGTTTATGCATAGTACAATAACGCAGGCGTTTCACTTGGCGTGCCAAATAAACCATTATTTTGTACAGCTGCATTTTGCCTCTGTGGGTGTCACAGTGTTCTCAGATTGAGCACCAACTTCGTAAACTACGCCATCATCATTGTCGTCATTTTCTACAGATGGACAACCGGCGATAATTTCGTCCTCAGAAATCATCATTTTCAAACAAAGCAGCAAGGATTTCAAAAATTGTCCTTTATCCATCAGGTGCAATGCAGCGTAACTTTTTGCCCACGGACAATACCATTCCTTCCTTGTAGATGCCATTTTAGCCTCGGAAGAAATGGGGGCAGTACAGTAATGTACAACTAAAAGTTAATGTGTTAACTGACACCGTGCCGGGGTCCGTTTACGGCGGTTGCCTAAATTAAAGTTAATGATCAGCGCCCTCGATTACTGAAAAGATGATTTATATAGTACTTATAGAAATAATGGACTTTCCTATCACTTCGTAAATTACAGGATACGAGTATATTCTGCGATGTGTCCAACGCATTTGACTACATAAATCACTATGTCATTTGCAGTAAAATAAAATATAACGCGTCACAGGAAATGTCACAAAATTGCTCAGATCATACGTCTCATACAGGAAACAGGGATTGTCAACAGCAGAAAGTCCTGTATTAAGCTACCATTCATCCAGCTAGGAACCAATTACATGTGATGTCACAAGATTCCATCTTAGGGCCCTTGCTTTTTTCTTGTATATGTTAAAGACATTTTATCCAACAATGTTACCATTTTAAAAAGATAAGAACATTGTGATAGGTAGCAAGCAGTACAGACAGTTACTTTAGGATTATCAAATACTGTACAGTTAACTGCAGTTACTGTTCTGAAAGAAAAATTTATTCTGCGTGAATGGGAGATCTGTATTAATGTGCACCCATGAACACTGTTGTGCTTTATTTATAACATACGTCGCTAGCATCTTCTGGTAGCTGGACATATTTGTACTGCCACTGTAAAGTATCCGCTGCAGTAGGAATGGTCTCGACACCCCCTTATTGATGTCGCAATTTTAATAGCTAGCATTTTGTAGTGTACCAACGACTCGCTATTGCAGCGCATTTTCAGCAGACCATTGCAGCAAGCACACGCCGCTCTCCAGAGTTTCTGGAAATCGAGTCAGACGCGTGCTTCCTCTTCGTTTTTCGGCCTACAAATCGTCACCGGCGACTGT
The DNA here is from genome assembly GCF_023864345.2 of Schistocerca serialis cubense. Lineage (NCBI taxonomy): Eukaryota > Metazoa > Arthropoda > Insecta > Orthoptera > Acrididae > Schistocerca > Schistocerca serialis. Next base: position 612,553,408 of record NC_064641.1, on the reverse strand, counting down.
TGCTCGCGACCCGGCGACTGCAAATGATGGCGGCGCGATATTGAAATTCCCGGCATACTTCCGGTCGCCGTAATTAATGCCGCCCGATGAGCAGCTCGGCGCACTGGATTAGGCGGCCGCGCATCGACCGCGCGCGTGCCAAATTGCTTTGTTTTGCGCGTCGCACCCCCGCACACCCCGCGGCGACGTGACTCACTCACCCCTCCCATATCCCCCTCCACCCTACGGCCGTGCGCCGGGGTGAGGATGTGTGTGCCTTTGCTCGGACCCGCGGCCGGCGGTCTCGCGCACAAACATACGCTGTGTGTGAGACCCGCCGACGACTCGATTCGCTCTAAGCCAATCACAGACGGATGGCCCACCCCAGCCTCCCCGTAGCTTGTAATCTATTGCCGCGCCGCCCGAGGGTTACAAGCGTTATTCTTGAAGACCCTTCCGCTTTGGGGTCTGCTCGTTCATTACGTCCACTATACCAACGCCTCTAGATTCCCTGTGGTTATGTTAATTATTCAAAATGCAAGGAACGGTCGATCGTGTGTAGATAATATATTCACTGTAGAAGAATGATTTACACAATGTCTGTGTTTATACAGTGTCTGTGTGTTACATTACACGCATGCATTCTGAAGGAACAGACACTGTTTCGACGATTCACAGCTGTTGTAAATATTTCGAAATCGATTCGCGAATTACGAACACCTATTGGCGTCCGTATAAATGTTGGAACACGTCAGGCAATACTGGCCCTACGACTTATCTTAGAAGAAAGATAAAGGAAAGGCAAACCTACGTTTCTAGCATTTGTAGACTTAGAGAAAGCTTTTGACAATGTTGATTGGAATACTCTCTTTCAAATTCTGGAGGTGGCAGGGGTAAAATACAGGGAGCGAAAGGCTATTTATAATTTGTACAGAAAGCAGATGGCAGTTATAAGAGTCGAGGGGTATGAAAGGGAAGCAGTGGTTGGGAAGGGAGTGAGACAGGGTTGTAGCCTATCCCCGATGTTATTCAATCTGTATATCGAGCAAGCGGTAAAGGAAAAAAAAAGAAAATTTCGGAGTAGGTATTAAAATCCATGGAGAAGAAGTAAAAACTTTGAGGTTCGCCGATGACATTGTAATTCTGTCAGATACAGCAAAGGACTTAGAAGAGCAGTTGAACGGAATGGATAGTGTCTTGAAAGGAGGATATAAGATGAACATCAACAAAAGCAAAACGAGGACAATGGAATGTAGTCGAATTAAGTCGGGTGATGCTGAGGGAATTAGATTAGGAAATGAGACACTTAAAGTAGTAAAGGAGTTTTGCTATTTGGGGAGCAAAATAACTGATGATGGACGAAGTAGAGAGGATATAAAATGTAGACTGGCAATGGCAAGGAAAGCGTTTCTGAAAAAGAGAAATTTGTTAACATCGAATATAGATTTAAGTGTCATGAAGTCGTTTCTGGAAGTGTTTGTATGGAGTGTAGCCATGTATGGAAGTGAAACGTGGACGATAAATAGTTTAGACAAGAAGAGAATTGAAGCTTTCGAAATGTGGTGCTACAGAAGAATGCTAAAGATTAGATGGGTAGATCACATAACTAATGAGGAGATATTGAATAGTGTTGGGGAGAAGACGAGCATGTGGCACAACTTGACTAGAAGAAGGGATCGGTTGGTAGGACATGTTCTGAGACGTCGAGGGATCACCAATTTAGTATTGGAGGGCGGCGTGGAGGGTAAAAATCGTAGAGGGAGGCCAAGAGATCAATACACCAAGCAGATTCAGAAGGATGTAGGCTGCAGTAGGTACTGGGAGATGAAGAAGCTTGCACAGGATAGAGTAGCATGGAGAGCTGCATCAAACCAGTCTCAGGACTGAAGACCACAACAACAACATTGGCGTCAGTTGTGCATTTTATTAGTGACACATGAAAATTCGTGTCGGACAGGTACTCGAACCCGCACTTCCCGCTAATCGCAAGCGGTCGCCTAAACTTCTTTGGCTATACGTGCACGCTTCCCGGACCCATCCAAACTTCCGTATATCATGTTGTCCATGTCCCTTACGCTCGCACTTTGTGGTTCCCGCACACGGAGACAAATTTTTAGTATCAACATTTTAGCACATCGAGTTATATAAAGCAATCATTTACACAATGTATGTGTTCATACAGGGTCTGTATGTTACATCATAATGTCCTACAGACATGCATGCAAGTGAATAAAGCGACCGCTGTCGATAAGCGGGCAATCCGGTTCGAGTCCCACTCAGCCACAAATTTCCATGAGTCACTAATAAAATGTACAGCTGACATCGATACGTATTCGCAGTTTGGAAACCATTTCGTAATATTGTACAAGAAACACCCGAAAAAAGAAGGCCAGCTGAAGACACACTTATACATTGTTTCATAGATATACAAAAAGCATATGACACTGTACCAATAAAGAAACCATATCGATATCTTGACGATATGAAAGTAAATAAAATATTTGTTGTTGGAGATAAAAAAAAAGCTTCACAACGGATTAGAGACAACAATTAAAATAGGAAAAGAAATTTCCAGGGTAATACTGTAACCTCCGCGCGACACAATACTCGTTAAAGCCTGTGCTATGGTAAGTGAGCGGGGTTCACCTTATGAGAAAGGATTTTCGTATAGATATCGACCGCGTGTACCTGAATGGTGGCAAATCAGACTTACACCCACTCTGTAATAACAATGATCCGTCAAGCAAGTTCGAAATGCAATTACACGTCAGGATGGACCAAAAGCAACACTGAAGATGCTACCAATTTGATAATAATACGGTCACCAGCCTAATTAGGCATTAACTGAGTTTCTTCCCTGTACAAGTTGGTAGAAATGCATGCAAAACAACAATTAGTAACACTGCATAATATATTAGAATTTTAGAACCTGAAAATCTATTGAACTGATAGTTTCACGTTCTGTACTGATATGGAAAAACCATGAATACATAACACTACACTATAATGTATGCTACAAAACTTTATACTGTCTATCAATCTGATTAAAATCGGGCATAGGTTACCCTAGAAATATCACTTTCGTGCCGCATACAAAATGTCAATTTTGATAAAGATAAAACGCTGATAAATTTTGACTTTTATATTAACTTTAAATTTTGCTGGTCAAACCAATTTAGAACACTTGAGAATTAAAATGAATTAAAAAAAAGGGGGGCACCCTGAAACTGTTATGATCGCTGTATTAAAAAAAATTATTACTGAATTTATTATGCGTTCAAGATTTCCAGTATATAAGTTACTACTATTTTCATCTTATTTACTGCTCATTTAAATGCCTTTATATCTGTCTCGAAATTATAAACTTCATTACTATGTCAATATTAAAGTTATCTTCCAACTTCGTTAGACCTTCGTTATTCATTTACTGGTTCATTAACAAAACATTTCTTTAAATACCATTCTAACATAGCTAGTTCTGCAAATAATTATTATTAACACAAATTTTAAATTTTCATTTCGGGCCACTCGGATTGCACAATATTTGGAAAGGACCCTGTCTTGGTTAGTTGTGAGGATAATTAAATGATGGGAAAGTTCTGGTAAAATTTAGGTTATTACTGCACAGTTCACTCTCTGATCCATACGAATACAGCACTGCAAGTTTCAACCTGCTAGTGTCGATGCGGCGGTTGGCGGGCGGCGAGATGACGAGGCACAGAGCACACATACAACCACAGCTATGGCTCTTGACGTATCGGCACTTTAATTCTTCTTAGCGTCGCAATACTTTTCCATTTAGTGCCTATGGAATTTTGCCATGCTGTGTGGGCGTTGGAACGGCGTACCCCAGGCTCAGTGAAGCTATGTGTTCCAGGAGAGCCTCCTCGCTCCAGAAGGTGTTGCACAAACCAGTTCCAAACTCCAACTACTACTGCTGAGCCCGTTGTGCCGTACAGTGCCTGTGCGCATTTTCCCGCGCTCGCCTGCCATCCACCTTTTACCTCTCCCTGACAGACCGTGTATTCACCTTAGGTTTTGCATTCTACATATCCTAACACATTGCCTACGTATGGACCAGACGCACAGTTACAATTTTAAACATCTTACGACAGTCTCAACATTTGTTACATTTCAATTCTATTACAATATTACTTGACATCTACATAAACATTAATATTCACATTGAAACTCATTTGCAGTTTTCTTAACATAATGGCATGAAACAAAAAAATTGAAATCAGAACATCAATTACACAAGTTTATCGGAAAAAATCACTTGGAAACAAATTATTTATATGTACAATAGTACAGCGTCGTTGTTGTTACAATACGACCAAACAAAGAGCTTAGACAAGAGTGCTATGAAGCACCTACTTTCTTTAAGTATGGCCTGGACGAAATTCTTAAAGAATGGATGAAATGTGGGGGAATGTACCCAGACATAAATGGGGATTACCTATAGACTTTGCTATACGCCGATGATTAAATAATATTGGCTGCAGATGACTATGCTATAGAGCACTTGAAAAAAAGCGTTTAGCAGGGCTAACAGCATTTTTCTAAACAGGATCTCCGTCTGTAGGGAGTAAATATGACATTATATATAAAAACTATTGAGACCTGACATCATCATCATCTTGAACAGCTTCCAGCCCCAGCCTGCGTCCGGAACACAAGACTCGCTATGTAGTCTATTTTGCCCCATCATCTTTCTGTGTTCAGTTTGATCCACTCTCCGCCTCTTTTTTCAAAACACCCTACACACCTTTCAGACATCTGTTCCTTCGTCTTCCTCTTGATAGTTTCCTTTTCATCTCAGTTTCTTTTGTTTTCTTGGGAATTCGTTCTCCTTAAATGCTCATACGATCTTAGCCTTGATTTATCTGTCTTGCTTTGCGAAGGTTCTTCTTTCACTGTTTACTTTACCCTTTCATTCCTCAGCCTCTCCCTCCTTGTTACTCCTATCCTATTTCTGAGGAACTTCATTTCACATCCCTGTAATCTTTTTACTGTCTTCGTTAACCACGTTTCAGATACGTAGGTCAGTACTGGGATGGAATAACTTCTGTATATTAGTTCTTTGCTTTTTTGTGTGACGTCTTTGATCCAAATTAGGCTCCTAACACTCCGCACGAATGCTCCACGGAAAAACTAACTGTGTGAAAACACGTAGGCGTCCGCGACCAGCGTCAGTCTCATTAAAAATCTTCTGGGTATGCCACCACAAAATCAAAGAAATGTGACGTGATATTATATAGCAGTTAGAAATGCAATATGTTCAAACACCAACTCTCACCTCATTAATCTATGCCCTGAGGAAGGCAGCTGCTAGAGGGCGAAAACTTAGTTGCATTTTAGCATTTTAAGTATTTTATGAGGTGGCGCAGCATACTGCAGAAGGATTTTAATAAAACTAAATGTGAGTGTTTTTATCTACAGACTCTGATGACAACTGTCTGACTGTAACCGGTAACCACATTTTGAAATCTTTTTACGACTGTTGTCACAAGAAAATAAAAGGAAGCTAAATGCGAATAATGACTGGCCCTATATCTGAATGTCATTCTCCCGAAGACGAGTCCAGTGTCTTGGCAGTGCCTCACCTCTCTGGGAAAGAAAATGAAGAAAAATTAATGTAAGATTAAAAGAACGAAGATAAGGGTCGAAAGCCTCATCGATGACATCGTGATTAAAGAATCAACGCAGTCTATGATTAGGTGAAGGTAGACCAGCATATCGGCAGTAACCAATTTGCAAAGGTGTCATCTTTATTTGTTCGCCATTACTTCCATCTATCTTGACCTTATTCTCAATCCATTTTCTACGCTCAGTAGACTATTCATTGCCATACAACAGGTTCTGTGTTTCTTCCTCGTTTTCACAGAAGATAGCAATTTCATCAGCGAATATTATCACTGATACCCTTTCACCTTAAATTTTGATTCTAATTCTGAACCTCTGTTTTATTTTATTCGTTGGTTCTTCGATGCACTGATTGAACATCCCCGGCTTACACAATTTTCGACCTGATCACTGTTTCCTTTCTCTTCCAGTCTTACCGTTCTGTCTTGGATTCTGTACACATTGTATATTACATATTTTCTTGACCATTTCAAACATCGTGCATCACTTTGAGAAGCCGATCAGTTTGTTTTAGTCTGACAAATCTGAAGAAGGTGTCACGATTTATATTAAGTCTTCCTTCCATCGTATTAAAAAATGTGAAATGGAACTAACGCGGGAAGCAGATTTGGATGAAAACTTTCGGTAGCACAAGGTTGCTCTATAGGCTACCCATGTCAACGACAAGACTTCCTGAACATATTTACGAGAAGTAGGCAAACACACCAGCATTCTCAAGACTGCGACAGCTGATGTATCTGGCTATTTCTTGGTACCACTTAACAGTGACTTCAAATACTGAAACTGACAATTTGTATTATGCATGTAAATTAAAGGTTTTTTTAAAAATCTTGCAATTCCCTTTGGAACCATAATTTGGAACTCTGATGATATCATGGCGACTTTGAAACAGCAAGTAAAGAAGGTTACACTAAAGACGATTTGATTGGGCGCAGTTCGACTCGCCACCCTTTAGCACATCCACTTTGCCATAGATCCATATCCCGGCGCAGTTTGACATTTATCGCATACCCAAAACTTAAATGCCTCGTGAGACTTCTTGATTGTAATTCCAGCATGTAAATAACAACACTATCTTGAGTCTTGCTTCACTAGAATGAACTGTGTCAGTTAATCAGTCACCATGAAGCCAAATAAACAAAGTGCGCCTCCTCTGTTTACATCTAACTAGCCTTAACAGTCTTAAATGAATGACCTCGACGAAGAGGCGTTTCGTCTCGCAGCACGATACTGGAGAAAGGTCATTCGTTGTGCTCTTTTTCCAGTCACACTTCTCTGTTCGGAGCGCATGCGATTCTAGATCAATGTGAGCAAGGAAAGGAGCTCAATCCGTCGCGTTTTCAATGTAAACTCAACGAGAATCCGGTTAATATCTGATCACTTTAGTTCATATGGAGCCACCGTTTACAGCTGCAGAGGGATATGGTCAAATTCCTAATTAGACGTTATAGTCATCAGCAGGAGTAAGGCTGCGTCCACAGGCCACCGACAACGGTCGCCAGACGCCATCGCCAGAGGTCGTCCGATAACATTGGCCGACAGCCTGATCACCGTGCTTCCGATCTCCTTCGTCAGGTTTTGACGGGATCATGGAGATTAGAATATATTCCATCAAGGAGGTTAGAATCTCTTCTAAGCTATATCTGTCTCGAAAATAACGCCACGAGTACTATACACTCTTTTCTCAGTTACTGAAATAACTAGAGGAGTTTTACTGATGTACGAGATGAAGAGAGAAAAGTTGTATTACATAGTCAAGATGATTATGGTGACACTGAAGAGCAAGACTACAAACACGCTGCACAACTTTTAAATTCGCCAGAACAGACTTACAGGGTGATTCGGCTGTCCCTATCACCCCTACCGCTGTCGTTTTATGGAATCCGCAATGGTATATCTGGTCTTCACAAAACAAGACCGTAATTTTTATATTGTCTCGCTCGCTACGTGCGACCTATTAGTCCTACGAAAAAACTAACAGGGCCTTTTTGTAAGAGGTTTTCGAGTTATTCAAGAAAAACTTACAAAAGTAGCGGCCGGCCGCTGTGGCCGAGCGGTTCTACGTGCTACAGTCTGGAACTGCGCGACCGCTACGGTCGCAGGTTCGAGTCCTGCCTCGGGCATGGATGTCTGTGATGTCCTTAGGTTAGTTAGGTTTATGTAGTTCTACGTTCTAGGGGACTGATGACCTCAGATGTTATGTTATAGTGCTCAGAGCCGTTTGAACCACATGAACAAAAGTGGCCTTCAAACGCACCTCTGCTCCTACATTCTGCCCCCGCCGGTCAGGATTTATAGTACGTTGTTAATGGGTTTTCCCTCCTACTTATACAAATTCTTGCCACTGTACGAATTATTTTCCACATTCGATATTCTTTCGTCTTCATGCCACCGGCTTAGTCGAGCACTTGCAAATTGTAAAACTGACGCCTGTGTGAATTTTACCTAACAATTTTGTGAATTTTAGCTGCATAATATAATGAATTACATCGTTGTATTCTTGAGACCTTCTGACCACGAAACTACTGTGCTTGTAAGGGTTAAATTTGGATCGGATTGTCAACGTAATTAGTTTTAGCGTAACGTTTACAAAAGCCTTTTTCGTTCTTTAGCCTCACGGGCACGTTTAAATTAAAAATGTTCATGAAGTAGTCGACTATGTTGGTGGCGTAATAGCCCAATGAATAGAGATCAAAAAAGGTAGAGCATAAGCTATAGTTCATGTAGTCGGAACAACATGCTAGAAATCCTGACAGGTGAGGGATCAGCGTTGGATGGAGATACGTTTAAAGGCAACTTTTGCACGTTTTTCTTGAATAATTCGAAAATCGCTCACTCCAGCGAAAAAGTATCCTAGTACAAAATTTAGCTACACTAAATTTCCTGCAAAAAGGTCAGGCTTATTTTTTCTGTAGGAGTAGCAGTTGTGCGTAGCGAGCGAGAGAATATGAAAACCTCGCGCGTGGTTCATAAAGGCCAGCTATAACACTTCAAGCTGCATAAAACGACAGCGATCGGCGCAGCTGAGTCATCCTGTGTATCAGTTAACCTCTAATGACCGTCATTCAACATATGCGTGAAAGACAAACATTAGTTTTAGATCGCAACTGACGCCATGCCGTAGGAACCGCGACCCTTTTGTTATAATGAATAAACAAACACCGTCTGCATCACAACTTTTTATTTACCGACTACCGAATTCAATCTGCGTTGCAGATCATCTCCCAGTCTGGCGCCGCAAAGTGCAGTTTGTCAGCAGTTGTGAGTTTCACATAACTGTTGACAAACTGCACTTTGCGGCGCCGGACTGGAAGATGATGTGCAATGCAGATTGAAATCGGTAGTCGGTAAATAAAAAGTTGTGGTGCAGACGGTGTTTATTTGTTCATTATAAATTTTAGTACAAAATACTATGATTACCTAACGCCCTGAACAATGGAAACATAGACACAACACCTGCAAACCACCTCATGTAACACAGTCACTATTCTACTGGCATAAAAACACCAATAAGCTGTAATAATAATTCTTAATCAGCTGATGACTACCTAATAACAACCCAAGAAATATCCAATACAGCAGGGCTGTACACACTTGCTAATGTCGAGGCAGCAAACACGTCTTACTGTGACTTCGTACAGCCGCGTCCACACCGGACGCTCCACGCAAAAACGTGCAGCGCAGAGCAGCACGGAGTACGGATAACGGCTACCGCTAAAACAAACTGTTTTCGGTTGCATCGCTTCTTTTCGTCTTTTCTGTTCGAACTCTGATTTCTCTTATTTTATTTTCATGATCATTCCTACCTATGTAGGTTGGGCTCAACAAAATATTTTCGCATTCGGAAGAGAAAGTTAGTGACTGAAATTTCGTAAATATATCTCGCCACGACGAGAAACGTCTTTGCTTTAATGACTTCCATCCCAACTCGCGTATCATATCTGCCACACTCTCTCCCATATTACGTGATAATACAAAACGAGCTGCCCTTTTTTCACCCTTTCGATGTCCTCCGTCAATCCCACCTGGTAAGGATCCCACACCGCGCAGCAATATTCTAACAGAGGACGAACGAGTGTAGTGTAAGCTGTCTCTTTAATGGACTTGTTGCATCTTCTAAGTGTCCCGCCAATGAAACGCAACCTTTGGCTCGCCTTCCCCACAATATTATCTATGTGGTCTTTCCAACTGAAGTTGTTCGTAACTTTAACACCCAGGTACTTAGTTGAATTGACAGCCTTGAGAATTGTACTATTTATCGAGTAATCGAATTCCAACGGATTTCTTTTGGAACTCATGTGGATCACCTCACACTTTTCATTATTTAGCGTCAACTGCCACCTGCCACACCATACAGCAATCTTTTCTAAATCGCTTTGCAACTGATACTGGTATTCGGATGACCTTACTAGACGGTATATTACAACATCATCTGCGAACAACCTAAGAGAACTGCTCAGATTGTCACCCAGGTCATTTATATAGATCAGGAACAGCAGAGGTCCAAGGACGCTTCCCTGGGGAACACCTGATATCACTTCAGTTTTACTCGATGATTTACCGTCTATTACTACGAACTACGACCTACCTGATTGGAAATCACGAATCCAGTCGCACAACTGAGACGATACCCCATATGCCCGCAGCTTGATTTAGGAGGAGATGTGGAGAAACAGACACACACACATTTTTATCATATCTATGTATTCCGCTCGATCTTCGATCTCCGTATGGAAATCACGACAGCGTTAGTGCGCCAGTGCTGGTAGAAAGGAGTTTCCGCCGGCTGGTGCCTCCCACGAAGCCAGCGGTGTCGGAAGCGAGATGCAAGCACGGCTGGAGGCGAGGCGCGAGCAACAGGCTTCCGCGGCCCGCTCCGTAATGAGTTAGCCAACTGCGCCGTCAGCTGGCGTTGCATCTGACAGCCAGGGCGTCTCATTCATAGAGCGAGAGCCGCCAGACGTGCGGGCGAAGGGCTGTTTCCTTCCAGCTACAGCAGCAGCAGCGCGCAGCCGGTGGGTAATTACCCTCTCGGAGGATGGGTGGGGGAATGGGTGGTTAAAAAATGAGATTTTCCCTCGGATGAAAATAAACTAAGACCAAGAACGAAGTGCACAGATTAGAAATGGTATGAGATATGGAAAAAAGTGAAGATCTGTAAGATGACGATCATTTTGGATCTACGTAAGGTAAGGGTACCAGACAGGCAGTTCTGACGTTGTACTTGTTAGGAAAAGCAAGACTTGAGACAAATCACTCGTTCACAGGATTTTGTGGTTGTTAGGGAACGCAAGACTTTAGAAAATCCACATGTTCATTGGATTTATCGAATTATAAGAACTCTCGATAATGTACACTACTGGTCATTAAAATTGCTACACCACGGAGATGACGTGTTACAGACGCGAAATTTAACCGGGACTGCTACGGTCGCAGGTTCGAATCCTGCCTCGGGCATGGGTGTGTGTGATGTCCTTAGGTTAGTTAGGTTTAAGTAGTTCTAAGTTCTAGGGGACTTATGACCTAAGATGTTGAGTCCCATAGTGCTCAGAGCCATTTGAACCATTTGCGAAATTTAACCGACAGGAAGAATATGCTGTGATATGCAAATGATAGCTTTTCAGAGCAATCACACAAAGATGGCACCGGTGGCGACACCTACAACATGCTGACATGAGGAAAGTTTCCAACCGATTTCTCATACACAAACAGCAGTTGACCGGTGTTGCCTGGTGAAACGTTGTTGTGATGCCTCGTGTAAGGAGGAGAAATGCGTACCATCACGTTTCCGACTATGATAAAGGTCGGATTGCAGCTTATCGCGATTGCGGTTTATCGTATCGCGACACTGTGGCTCGCGTTGATCGAAATCCAATGACTGTTAGCAGAATATGGAATCGGTGGGTTCAGGAACGTAACACGGAACGCTGTGCTGGATCCCAACGGCCTCGTATCACTAGCAGCCGAGATGACAGGCATCTTATCCGCATGGTTGTAACGGATTGTGCAGCCACGTCTCGATCCATGAGTCAACAGATGGGGACGTTTGCAAGACAACAACCATCTACACGAACAGTTCGACGACGTTTGCAGCAGCAAGGACTATCAGCTCGGAGACCATGGCTGCGGTTACCCATGACGCTGCATCACAGACAGGAGCGCCTGCGATGGTGTACTCAACGACGAACCTGGGTGCAAGAATGGCAAAACGTCATTTTTTCGGATGAATACAGGTTCTGTTTACAGCATCATGATGGTCGCATCCGTGTTTGGCGACATCGCGGTGAACGCACATTGGAAGCGGGTATTCGTCGTCGCCATACTGGCGTATCACCCGGCGTGATGGTATGGGGTGCCATTGGTTACACGTCTCGGTCACCTCTTCTTCGTATTTACGACACATTGAACAGTGGACGTTACCTTTCAGATGTGTTACGACCCACGGATCTACCCCTCATTTGATTCCTGCGAAACCCTACATTTCAGCAGGATAATGCACGACCGCATGTTGCAGGTCCTGTACATTCTCCAGATCTCTCACAAATTGAAATCGTCCTCAATGGCGGCAGAGCAACTGGCTCGTCACAATACGCCAGTCACTACTCATGATGAACTGTGGTACCGTGTTGAAGCAGCATGGGCAGCTGTACCTGTACACGCCATATAAGCTCAGTTTGACTAAATGCCCTGGCGTATCAAGGCCGTTATTACGTTCAGAGGTGATTCTTCTGGGTACTGATTTCTCAGGATCTATGCACCCAAACTGCGTGAAAATGTAATCACATGTCAGTTCTAGTATAATATATTTGTCCAATGAATACCCGTCTATCATCAGTATTTCTTCTTGGTGTAGCAATTTTAATGGCCAGTAGTGTATTATGGAGCAACGTGATCGAAATTCTCGGGAAAAAAGGCATACGTTACAGGAAAAGAGTAATAACATAGAATATTTAGAAGAATCGAGTGGGATAATGAGACCAAGAACGAAGCGCTCGCATTAGGAGGGGTATGAGACATGGATGTATTCTTTCGTTCCTACTGCTCAATCCATACATCGGAAAACCAGTGGCGAAAATAAAATGAAGTTAAGGGGGTGAAATAAAAACGTACGATGAAACAACATTAATGATAAAATCTCTGACGACGTTGCTACCCTCAGTGAAGGTGAAGAAGAATGACAAAAATTGAGGAATGGAATGAACAGTCAAATGGATTGAGAGTAAACCGAAGAAAGACTTAAGTATTGAGGAGTAGCAGCAATTCGATTAGCGATAAACGTAACGTAAAAACTGATGGCAAAGAAACAGAAAACGTTAAGGAATTCACCTATCTTCGAAGCAAAATAACACACGATGGAAGATGCCAAGAGGGTAGAAAAAGCAGACTAGTGCAGGGCAAAGAAGGCATTGCTGGCCAAACGAAGTTTACAGTACCACCCATTGGTCTTAATTTTGAGTGACGGGTTGATATCCAAGGCGTTTAGTCCCTCTAAACTCATAATCATCATAGTGATCAACATGAAATTTATGATACGTGTGTTATTTCTGCTGCTACCTTAATTTGAGGGAGAAATTTCTGAGGTTCTCACAAAATCGGCGAAGAAAGAAACGTGGAAAACGATGAGGAGAAGAAGAAGAAGAAGAAGACGAAGGGGAAATGTGCTAAGACATGAAGGAATAACATCAGAGAGAGAGGTTTAGAGGGTAAAAAGTGTTGGAGGAAACGGAGATTGGAATACACCCAACAAATAATTGAAGATGTTCGGTGCAAATACTAGTCTGAGATGAATAGGTTGGCACGGCGGAGGAATTCGTGAGAGCCCGCGTAAAACCAGTCAACAGACTACTGACGACAAAAAAGGTGTTCGGTGGCGATTTGGTGACGACGCTAAATTATTTTTAAAATTAATCCCTATTCTCACTATTTTGTTACATTCTAACAGGCGGCGAATGCGTTTTATGATAAAAAGAGCTTTTATTGTTTCCTGCAATCCTATTTCACTTCTCCACGTAATCGCCACTCACTTCTTAGTAATTTTTGTATGGCTACACTCAGCTGCGGGTCCATAGGTCAGGATTTGTTTGGCAGGTTGGCAGGGGGGATGCGGGAGGGAGAGGGTGAGATCGCTGTGTCTTAGTATCCTCGCAAATGGAACTTGCCTTTACCTCAACTTTTAAAGTGCGTCATAAATCTAAAAATTTAATAATAATAAAGTACATCTTTTTAGGTAATACCAATAAATTGTTCAGTAACTTGTCAGTAAAATTCTTCAGGCTATGTGACCGCATTGTCAACATGCAAAATTCTCCTACGTGTCGGCCACTACTGCAAATGGTCTTCCTCAGATTATTTTGTTTGATAACTGGTTTACACCAGAGCTTAGAATTTCGTTTCATGATATCTTCCAAGAAATAGCATCTCAGATAAGAGCATCGTTTGAAAACCAAACGTCCGAAGATGTGAGAAGTAAAAGTCATTCGGTTGATTTAAGATATGTAATAGCAATAAATTTTATCAACTTTAACAAGGTCTTAGCTTAACTTACAGACACAAAATCGAAGCGCCCACTCAACGTTATCAGCGTTTCACTTGGCACTATGATTGTGAACAAAGCTGTGAGGACTTTGACTACACTAACATGTTAATGAGGAGAAATGCTGTTTCTCTCGATAGTTTCCGCCAACGATCCGGAAGTCAATCTGATATTTCCCTTACCGTTTAGCTTTCCCTAAGCCCCAGTAATTTTCTCGCTTTATCTGCATTCTCTCGAATTTCGGATTTGTCGTTGACAGCACGTTCCTCGCTGGAATGTTCTCTGCTGGCACTCTGGCAAGAAACTGAAAACTATCGCGCGTCAAACACAGGTACAGCTTTTCATTTGTAGAACTTTTGCCATTTTCGACACACTTAGCTTTCTTGTTTATTTATTCTCTGAAAGTTAGCTAATTTTGATACTGATGAATTTGAAAGTATGACTTTTTCTTTTCTAAAATGCAGTTTTGGGGAGGTGGGGAGGGAAGAGAGAGGCGTCATAATTGCCAAGAGCACCCCATCCCCTTTGTCATCAACTAGTTGCACTAACTTCTTGACCCTCTCTGCACAGAATTTCTCCGTCTGAGAATTGAACTAATGGCTGTCCTGAGTTTCCTAATCTTCAGAACGCTGCCCAGCTGTTATTTCAAATGCAAGAAGAGGAAACAGTCGTTCGGTGTGAGACGCGAACTGCAGACAAAGGGAGTGCTGAATCTTATCGCTGGTACGGCAGCGATGTGTGGAAGCGTGTTGTTGAGGAGAATTACACCGTATATTTCCCAGAGCCTTCAATTTTGGATGGCGCGTCTCTGTTTGATATACTGCTTCTGTGAACACTCGGTATTAGTATGTTTGCTTCTAAAAGTCCTATGTCGTATACTGATATCGTGACATACTCTACACATTATTTAAGTAATGACAAATGTAATGTTGTGGCTTAAACCATTTTAACCCTTATCCGTGAAAAGATGGCCCATGGCTGAAACCAATCTATATTTGCGTTAAAAAAAACCAGCCGATGGTGAAATATGCATTTTATACATCTCTGTTTGATGTTTATTCTCGTTCCATAAAATCAATTTTCTCATCGTCGTCCATAACAATGTCTGAAAGCAAAGATAACGCTCGAAAACCGCGGGCTCGCTTGGCGTTATTTTCCCTCTTTGTGATAGACGAATAACATTTTCACTATCCACACAGTTTGCGATATCAGAGGTTTGCGCGCAAAAACCGAATTACAGTACCTTTTCAGCTGTATGTGTCTTCTGGCGGGGTGTAAGAAAAGTTCTGTGGTAAATTGCCCGTCCGCTGCTAATAAGTTGGTGGATTTTTACCGCGTGAACAGACAATTCAAGGTGGAAAACTGTCGTACAGTGAGTGACATGTCACAACAGTTAATTTCTTAGAAATGGCCAGAGTCTCATTCCCTTCCAGTCCTGTCTCATGGATTGGGCGCAACAGCCAAGGCACGAACTTGCATTAGGAAGGATGGGATCCCTGGTCACCGAGTCACTTATGTACGGGGGCGCGCTGAAACGCCTTCGAATTTTTTATGTGTAAACTGTTAATGCTTCTGACACAAAACAAACATGATTAACATTCTACATCTTTATTCTCCCTGCCTACATATTTGCAGCTCTCTGAAGCCAGAGGCCTTCGAATTGTACCGTGTAACATGCCAGTGTGTAACCTATGTTTGTGTCTGAGAAATAGTGTGATGTAACGGAGCACCACGAAACACCACCTACTTTAGCATGACAATGGCAGATCACACAAGAGCGCTGCTACATCTGCAGCAACCCGACACCTTGGATTCATTGAACTGATCGTCCTCCGTATACTCCCGACTTGACCCTATCCGATTTACACCTGTTTCTAAAACTTAAAAAAGAGTTCGCTTTAATAGTGATGAAGCTGTGCAAGCGGAGATGGGGTTTTGGCTCTGTCGGCATAATCAAAAATTCTACAATGACAGTGTCAACAAACTGGTTTTTCGTTGGGAGAAACGTATTCGTCGTCATAGTGACGATGTTGAGAAATAAATACGTAAACTTGAAAAATAAATACGTAGAATGTTAATAACTTTTCTTTTATTTAAAAAGCTTCAAGGTTTCACATATAAATTTCGGAGGCATTACTTTTCAGCACACCTTCGTAGTTCTCCTGTGTTCTGTAAATTATTTGATGCGAACTGCTCTTTTTTCCATTCGCCATCCCCCTTCCTCCGTTCCGATTCTCCGGCCGTGCAAGGGTTCGCTAACGACGAGCAATTCGCAATGGCGTTTCTATGGTCCCCTGCCGTTCCGGCTGTGACAGTCATGTTACCCTATAGCTGGATCATCGTGTGCGCCCTCTGTTTGTGAGTAGGGTAAATTAAGTCTTGCGTCTATTCGTATTTTACACGTCTGTCTCTTGTGCTTCTGCGGTGAATTTGAGGGATAAGCTAGACATTTGCCTAAACAACCGTTTATTCGTATTTTACACCGTTATTTTGTGTTTCGGAGGTAAAAGCGAGGGATAAGCGCGACATTTTCCTGGACAAGCGTGTAAAACCGCCATAAAACCACGCCCATGTTGGCATTATTGCCAGACCAACGGTCATTATTGAGGTGCATTAATCCTCCCGAGTGTGGGTCACTTCCCAATCTCTCGAACCAACGCTTTTCGCCATAAGCTGTGTGAACAAATCGCTCGTCTTCCATCTTTACAACTTTTTATTATTCTTTTGTGTTATTGATGTGTCCACCCCATCGAAAGAACTATGTAAAATCTGACATTACAGTCACGGAAGAACACCTATACGTATTTGTTTTCGTCCATAAGTGTATCAGTTAGTTTTCTTCTGGGAGGGCACCAAGCCTTCGTAAATTTGAAGAAACACAATTTCCTCTGGGCTGTATTTTAAATTACTATATTCCGTACCGCTAGTTTCGAGCCTCGCTCATTTTCAAGTGTATCAACAACAGACGTGGATACATCGTCCTCGTCTCGTTCAAAAATCTTGTGCTATTTTCATATGAACCTAGGACGACCCTCAACGTTATTTCAGATGGTTAACATTATTTTAGATGATGAACGTTGACGACAGTGCTCTGCACATATAAGCATGACATGCGGTTTTTTGACGAGGCGGGAAAGATCTATCCACATCTGTTGCTACAGATGCACTTGAAAATGGGCCAGGCGCAAAACTATCAGTGGGGAATAAAGTAATTTAAAATATAGCCCAGGTGAAAAATATGTTTTTACAAACGTGTCGGTCAACTCCTCACTTCTTGAAATTGCACTCACGCGTAAACAAAATTTTATCTAAAATCGTCTCTCTGTCGAAAAGGATTAAAGTCGTTCCACCACCACGCAAGTTAGACTACTCACGTAACAGTGGTTCTGGAAATATTTAACGCCTTAACGCCGGACGTCAAGAGTTCGCATGATATCATTGCGACTCTAATGATTGGAACGATAACTGTTTTCGAGAGCCAGTGACGGTAGGTACTGGTTCTACACAAAGCTGCAAATGCTTCTGACATGTGCTGTCAGCTCCTGAGTGTTTCGGGTACGTCTAGAGCGACATAATTTTTACTTTTTTTTCTTAAAAGAAGAAATTTATTCAGGCATTAAGCAGTTAACAAACAAGAGGCATACACTGCATGCTTTCACCGCGCCGTTTTTCATCCTTGAAATTTGTGTTCCCCGGGCATTAGTCCGTGGTCTAAGGGAACAACATCCTAAAATATCTCGAGCTCCTAGAGGAAAAGAAACAGCTAAAGAGGAAGTGTTCTTCCCCTTCGTAAGAACAGTCGCGAAGCACACTAGCAGAGTGCTAAGAAGACATAGTATTGACACAGTGCTGAAACCGACAGCGAAGGTGCGTAAATATTTGAAAACTGCAAATGATGTATGCTCGCCACTTGCCACAGTAGAATTATACAAAACCTCTTGTACTTAGCAACTACTAGAAGATGCATCGACATTCGACGTACAGAACACAGGAAAAGCTGTCGTCTGAGCAACACGGATAAATCTTTTACGATTACAAGAAATGAAAAAGAAAACTCCAAAACTAATTGCAATAAGATATTATACTTAGTATTTTACAAAATCTGCAGACCAGGAAACCATCAAATTCGTTTCTCCAACACCAAAGTTTTATCAAGGTATAGTTATTACTATGGTAGGATGAACTGACAAACCGCAGATATTCGGAAGTGGAAAAACAATTTTTACGGGTAAGGAGGAGGATTGAAATTAGACAACTAACAGCTCCACAACACACAACGTCGTGACTCTGCGATTTGAGGAAGCAGTATGCACGTCACGGCAGGGTTGTTGCGTGGATATGTTTAAAAAGTTTGTCTTGACGAGCTTGTATAGGTTCGAAACTAAGTCTTTATAGCCTTTCATTATGTCTCCAGTATTAGGAGACGAAACGTTAGCCAGGGAAACATGACTTACTGGGCGGCCAATGTCCATTTAACAAAAACCACAACGGAAACTTGCGGAACGTCTACTAATATTTGATGTTTTCATGGACATAATTGAATGCTAGATTGCCGCAGTGCGCAACATTGGCTATTTGTTTTTTAGCCAGTCGCTTGGTAAATGAAATGAAATTTGGACCCCCTCCCAATCCCTCCCACTCTGCATTACAGTCCAATAAAACAGAACACGCATGTGTAAAACAATGCAGAAGAGTGATAAAAGCAAATGCGCCTATTGTATGCACCAGCGAAATGGCAGACCGAATACTGTGCATTTTAATATTTTTAATGCCTGGCTTCTGGTCTGTCATGCGGTAGAGCCCCACGCAAATCTCTGCGCGCCGCGTTTTACCCCGAAGTTTGCATAAAGTATTAAAAATACCTGCTAGCGCACGAATTTCTCTTGTATCGCAAATTATGTGTGGAATAATTTTTTTCCCTGTCCAGTCAGTAAAAATGTAATGTTCTCGCATTAAAATGCAATTATACTCTGCAATAATGCATTTGGCGTTAAAAAGAGTCGCTAATTATGGCATCGCTAAAAACATAAAATGCGCCGAGTATTGATTCACTGGCCTTCTCCAGTAAAAGCGATTAAACGCGGACGGCAACAATAGGCTATTTGAGTCGAAAATTACTGCCGAAATTCGCCTGATTGGTGCAAGTAATCGGTGCAGCCGAGCGACAGGTATTTGTTCACGCCCCGTACGATCCTGCCAAAAAAAAAAAAAAAAAAAAAAAAAAAAAAAAAAAAAAAAAAAAAATGCTGGGTGAAGAGGACAGAAAGTGACGGGTGAGGGAAGCGGAGAAAGAGTGGACAGGGTGCGACGGAGGGAGGGGGGAGAAGAAAGAAAGAGGCAGACGATGGGGGAGGGGAGTACGGATGAAGGCACTCTGTTTTCAAAATTACGCCGGCAACCTGTTCAGTGAGAATTAATATCTCGATTGCTCATCTTTTATTCTGACGTTTATTCGTCACAAAAGGTGGCCTGGCAGTGACTGTAGCGTAGCAGCGATATTCATTCTGTGTTGAATATGACGCCGAAACGAATTATCCCTCCTTCTGCCCCCGCCCCCCCCCCCCCCCCCCCCCTCACTCTCTCTCTCTCTCTCTCTCTCTCTCTCTCTCTCTCTCTCTCTCTCATTTCGCAGATTCTCGTTTTAGGACGGCGGAACAATCCTTTTGTGTACGCCAGAACGTAACAAACTGGAGGTTAGAAGAACTAGCAGCATTTCTATGAGCGTGCTGAAAAAGAAGATAGTGACTGGACTGGTAGAGGAGGAAACTATTCAAGCTATAAATCACGTTTAAATGGAAGTAATTTTCCTTTCATGCCTTTGCTTTTCTTGTTCCTCTCTGGTAAGACCGGGGCCACCTACCACCTCAGTACCCGTCTCCCACTCTCTTTTTCTCATCTCTCTCTCCCTCGTTCTCCGCATCTGTATGGGAACACAAAATGAATCGACTCTTGTTGCTCACAGCAGTATTATTATTCCGAGCACGGCGACCGCTGGGCGCTCAGTGTGGCGATTTGATTCCACCCTCGTAAAAGTCGGCTGTAATAGGAAGACGAGCAAGATCGCAGACGCCAGCTGGAAAGTAAACAGTTGAAGACGGTGCAGCACAAATGGGTGGAAGAGGTAGAGGGAGAGGCGAGGGAAAAAAAGAGAAACGAGGAATAAACGTAGCTTGTAAAAGTTCATAAATGCGGCCGTGCGGAAGGCCCAAGTGGCTGGGCCGTAGCCGGCGGAATGAGCGGCCAAGCACAGGAATAAAAAAAAAATAAGAAAAGAAAGAGGGGACAAATAGACGCCCACGGTGGTAGAGACAGCGTGGATTCTCGGCGATATCGTCCGTTTCTTTACGAGATGGATCCGTCTCTCTTCCGCGCCCTGGGAAGTCCTCAGGAGAGACGACAGAGCTCGTGAAACCGTAGCAGTGTTCTTCAGGTGCGTGAAATTAACGGTGTCCTACGTGCCGTCGCTTGGATACCGTACTCGGCGTGCGTCGGTGCGAATTAAAACGCTCCCTGTTCACCGGGTCGCCTTTGTGCAATGTGCGATTCGTCCACTGAGGCGGTCTTCGCGCGGGGGCGGTCGGTTGGTACGCAGCGGGAGGGAGGGGGGAAAATAAACGAAAATGAGATGGAAAGGGGAAAGTAGTAATACTGTGGGAGAAGAGCGCCGTTTGCAGACTGCATAAAATATCAGATAGGCTGCCCTTACCGGATGCCACGGGAACCTTGGCAGTTCCCGCCGCTACTCTGCAGTCCCCTGTTTAGCCGCGCAGAATTCCAAGCCGGCCACCGCAAACGAGCCCACTACACCGTGCGGGAATTTCAAGCTTATGTCGCGAGTGACTTTAAGTGCTTCTGCTCCGTCTGAATTACTGGCTAACTGCCACTGTCGTTACCAGATACTTTTTCTTTTCTTTTCTAGGGCTCTTTAAAATACACCAGCCTTTGTAGCGCAGATTGCTGGCACACGTCTGTGCGGTGGTGATTGATTTCGAGATAGCCAGTTTCCAATTCTACTGGTGAAAGAAACTGAAGGAAGGGAGTGCTAACCATCGATTTAGTAAGCATTAGTCTGATCACATAATCTGCAGTGTTTCCGAATCTACCACATGCTGGTAACAAATAGTTACCTATCTATTGCTGGAAAGCAATGTCTTCTTCATAAATTGCTTTGTGTTATTGTGTTATTTATGTCACCATCTCTGAATTTAACCAAACTTCTAACATGTAATAACTCAAAATACGTCGTTGTAGGTTAGCAGCCGCGCGGGATTAGCCGAGCGGTCTGAGGGGCTGCAGTCATGGACTATGAGGTTGGTCCCGGCGGAGGTTCGAGTCCTCCCTCGGGCATGGGCGTGTGTGTTTGTCATTAGGATAATGTCGGTTAAGTAGTGTGTAAGCTTAGGGACTGATGACCTTAGCAGTTAAGTCCCATAAGATTTCACATACATTTTGTTGTAGGTTAGCACTTTCTTCCGCCGACCACTTCAATTTTCATAGCTAGGATCTGTTTAGGAAGATATTGTGGCTTACAGTTTGTGACCACCAGATGTGACTGCTTAGGTTTTCCCGACGTAGCAATTCGTGGTCTGTTTGTCGGGTCAGCAGCCGGACCCTAAAATTAAACTGACATATTTCGGCGTTCAAAGTGGCCGCAATCTTCAGATGCTAAACGGAATTGCTGCAGCGCCAGAGCCGTCGACCTTTAGGTGAAGATCCCAGATTCCATTCACAGACCGGTACACTACCGTAGTCTGCCAGTAAGTTTCAGATGAGCGCACACTCCGATGCAGAGTGAAAATTCATTCCGGAAACGATCTCCGGCGCTGCTCCTAAGTCACTCCTCGGTAGTATCTTACCTTTCAAGAACGCTTGTCCCGCAATCTATGCATGATTAATCCTGTGGAGTTGGCAGGTATGAGTCGAAGTACTGGTGGAAGTGAAGTTGTGAGGGCCGGTCGTGGGTCATCCTTAACAGCTCAATTGGTAGAGCATTTGACCGCTGAAGGTAGAAGTGCCAGATTCGACTCCCAGTCCATCACACAGTTTTAATCTGCCAGGAAGTTTGAAACCAGTGCACACTTCGCTGCAGAGTGAAAATTAGTTTTGGCCACTAAATCTGATGCGGAACAGGTCACAAGCGTTGTGAGGCGACACATGTTAAAACGGAGTACCACGTCATACAAAAAGGAAACGTGTAGTGTCGGCTATTGACATTAACTGTTAATCGAATCTTTATCGCCTCATTAAGGATGATAACCGCCAGCTGTTGTGTCCTCACGTTTCTTCCAGTCTCTCCCTGTCAAACAGAGCTCGGTCACAGTGGTCTACGGAATCCATTAGTGTATAAAATTCCACGTTCCGATGTTAAAGCTCGAATACTCCAGACAGTTCGTACGATCTATGATAGGTGTATCAAGCATTTACAAGACTTCGACAACTTGGAAAACCGCGAAGATGAGTACTGTGTAACTCAGGGTCACCGGATGAAACACGAGAACACGCAGCAGCTCGGTACTGGTACAGTATCCTTAAGGAGGTTATATAAAATGTTAGTCGTAAATGATTCCGTCGTTTCAGAAGACGCATACGCGAAAACTACAAGACTTAAAAAAAGAATAAATTGCCCCTCAACATATAGTGGAGAGACTGAGTCGCAGACAGGCACAAGAAAAAGACTGCTAAAAAAGTAAGATTTCGGCCAAGAGGCCTTTTCCACACACTCACGCAAACGCACACACATGACCACTGTCTCTGGCTACCGAGACTAGACCCATAGAGTTGAGTCTGACATTGGCAGCCAGAGACAGTGATCATGTGTGTGAGTTACGTTTGGGTGAATGCGTGTGTGTATGTTGTCTTATTCAGAACAAGGCCTTTTCCACGAAAGCTTACCTGTTTAGCATCGTTTCGTTGAGCCCATCTGCGACTCATCATCTTCACTATATGGTAAATAGCAATGTATCCTTTTCATAGTAATGTCATTATTTTATCGCGGATTTTCCATTCTCTGAAGACTAAAAATATGACACTTGTCAATGGTTAGAGCATATCCACAAGTTTCGATTCGTTACACGCGCCGCTGTGAAGTTGCAGAGCGCAACACTAGCGGACACGCTTGTTAAAGTATGCAGACAAATCATCCACTCCGTACTGTTGCATCAAATGAGTTCGTGCCTGCAGACAGACAACCCTACGATAATTTCCAATGTCGGCTTCTGTCATTGCGTCTTCCCGGTCGGCAGCAACAGCAATAACAGCATCTGCAATGACCAGCGCACACGTATTGACGTTTGCCGCGTCAAAAACAGTGCCCATACTGAGCACCTGAAGGCTGAGTTAAAAACTTGGAGAGCAGACCTACCTACAGATATGTGTTTATTTTCTGTACGTTTTTCAGTTTTCCCACAGTTGTCTCCTGAAACCTCAGAAGCACTAATGAATAACTCTGCAGACTAAATTAACAGATAATCTCATTAACGCTAGAAGTACTTATGAATAATTCTGTAGACTAGATTAACAGATAATCTCATTAACCAAGACGATGAGTTTTCTTCGAGCAAGACGTGGAATTCTGGTTTAGCAAGTATCGCCTCACAACACTTGTGACCCGGTCAGCAGCAGATTTAATGGCTCTTGCCTTAACATGCAATATATCGATATTGCCACCCCCCTCGTCGCCCCAAACCCCAACACAAGCTTTCGTAAATGCATGGTGTTTAAGTGCTGTATGTGCACTCTGCTAATAGGGCAGCACTGACGGCTTCAGGTGCATGCACAGAATGCTCTATACAGGAACGACCTCTTTGGCGTTTCAGCCGTTCAGCTTTGTATCTGAAGATAGCGGTCAGTTGAAACGTCGAAAACATCATACCAGTTTGCTTGCGGGATTCGGTTGCAAGTGCCACAAATATATCCTCTAGTAATTAGATTTGGCGCCAACGTCCAGCTTCAATTTCAGACATCTCCGCAATGACGTGGAGTGAGGACATGTAACAGTATTCATTGTGACCTGAGCGTTGCATGAGGATATTAAGTTTGGCAGCCGCCTTGGTGCTATTCGAGAGCGGCAGACTATGTGTCTGCACTGGATTTCAAACTATTCTATCGCTTCATACATAACTTCACGAATACAGGAGTGCACTGTACAAGCAACCACAGTCATCGTGACGTCACAGATACATGCAATACGTCATAACAGGTCGCAAAAAGGCAACTGCAAACCACCTCCACTGAAACATTGATCAGGATGGCGAGCATGGAAACGGGCGCTCTATGCTGAACGGCGGTATAGAAATAAGTTGTGTTATCTACCATTTAACGTAATCACTATTCTTACTAATGTTCCTCCATCATATATATCGAGATAATCTGTGGTCATAGATGGAAGTTCTGAGACTTCGTGACGTCTCCACGACATCATTCAGCCAAGTACATAGCCAATACCACATGACCTATTAGTGCGAAGCTAACTCCAGACGATGAGGAGAGAGGAAGTCGTGGCGCAGTAAGAAAAATGCGAAGAGTTGGCCCAATATTCCCGTTCACTGACAGGTTAAGATAGCGGTTGGCCAACTAAGCAGTGCCCAGGAATGATAGCGCCACGGGGGTGGCACTCAGAAATTCAGGATCTTATATAATTAGAGATAATTTAGGAGCCATGTAAAAACTGCCGGAGGAGTTGATATATATACAGGGCGCTCCTCCAATGTTTACCAACCTGAAAAACTTCTTGTGCAGAATCAAAATTTAAAAAAAATGTATCAAGCAAATATGCTTCAGCTACGAGGGGGACATGAACCTGCAAGACTGTCTTTCTTGTAACTTCATTCGTTGCGAAGATACGAAAAGCAGTACGTCTCTCTTAAATATCAGCCTGTATTGTATATCTGATAATCCACTTGCTCTTCTAAAGACCTGTGTACTGCTGACTTAAATACCACGCGAAAATCTGTCTGCAGAAGGGGAACAGGTCCCCTTTTACAAATTTACAGGAAAGACTGAAAACTGCTTTGTACAAAATCTCTAAAGCAAAATTATTCTACATTTTTTCTAATAATATATGATTGTAGGGTGCTTTAGATTATGTAATTTTTATCCACCTATTACTAGTAGCTTAATCATTTTTCCCAATTGGACAAGTTCCCCTTCCGCAGATAACTATGTGTAGCATAAATTAAAGACCTTATATTTTAAGGATACAGATTTATATTACATACGTCCCTCAAACTAAATACATTTTAAACATTATTACATCGAAATAAGTTCATGGACTCGAACATTCTCTTCAGTTTCATCTCGTACTGTTGTCGGGTTTGTCAAAATTTCATTCCAAAACTGCATAATTTCTTCCGGAATGTAAATTATACTTTATACAATTCCATTCATTCTTAAGATGCCTCTGAGTAGTTTGGCTTCGTAGGCAGGTTCCTTAAATAGAAGTTATCAGTTGGCAGGCCACTGACGTTTATCTTACGTCGAGTTGACTGTGGTGTTCAAATGGTTCAAATGGCTCTGAGCACTATGCGACTTAACTTCTGGCAGGATTCGAACCTGCGACCGTAGCGGTCGCTCGGCTCCAGACTGTAGCGCCTAGAACCGCACGGCCACTCCGGCCGGCTATGTGGTGTATCTTTGCTGAAACTAAATTCGTGATTGATAGGAGAAAGAAATCTTTTCCTTGTCTGTAAGACATTTTCCATAAGAATAGTTACTAAGGCAGGTTTTTTTGTACAATTTTGCCACCAAGTATTGTGCTCTGTAAATTCTTCTCTTTTCATGAGAACAACACTAAATGTGCCGTCATTTTGTGAAGAATCCAGTACGAGGTCAGTCACCTCACTAACAGTGTAATATCGTTCCTGTTATCTCAAGATGATGCCAAAATGCTTACATTGTTTACTACAAAAAGGGAATACGTCCAAGACATGATCCCTCTCTGCAGCAAGCTGTTAATTATACGTGTCACTATAGGTGCTTTATTGATTTAGAAAGAGTTCCGTATCCGTAGTAAGCGATGCGTCTACCCCCTGGACTTCTTTGATGCAATAAAACGCATTTTGAAAATTCTGGAAGTATTTCGTTTCTGTAGTTAGCGGTTCATGTACAAAAGGATTCAATCCTCTGAATATTTTTTGTGGTAAGGATTCTGAATGTCATTATACGAGCTGTGACTGCCATATAACGCATTAAGAGTCGGAAGAAATGATTACGCAAACTCAGATGAAAGGAATGGCTTTCCAGGGAACTGTTGGCAGGGCAGGCAAACTTGCACGCAGTCGGCAGAATAGTCGGAAAGTGTAGCGCAGCACGCGTCAACAGGCACAAACTGCAGCCAGTCATGCACAGCGAAGGTGGGGCGCCAACACAACTGCAGCGCAGATAACATTCCAGGCGTACTTCGGCGAGCTCTGCATTGCGGTCGGGCGGGCAGTCAGCGTATCGCACGGACGGTCAAACCTGAGCGCGTTCCTCCTTTCCAGGTAGCGACACAGTCCTCTACGGCGTCCGTCGCACTCGGCAGCGGTTGACGTCCGCCGCTGGTGATCGGCATCCTTTAGGCGCGGCGGTCCGTAGCGTGATCAGAAGGGAGCGCTCAGACACACACACACACACACACACACACATACACACACACAACAGCAGACCGCTTGTTAGCCTGCCCGCGTCGCTGTCTCAAACGCGGCGGGCCAATCACTGACCACATCACACTGCACCGAGCGGAGAGGGCACAATCGTGTGGGTGTGTACTAGCGGAGACCGGCCACTGTGCGGGGAACCCCCTCTCCCATGGAATCGTGAGGCCGCGCGGCCCGCGCGTAGTGTTGCGAAAGCGCGGCAGGAGCGGCAGCAGCAGCAGCGACGCGCTGGCTCGGGACCCGCCATGAACCGCCGCCTGTGAACATTGTCGACTTCATCATGTTGCGCGACCTGGGGCCGGCGCCCGCGCCCCCACCGCCTCCGCCGCACCGTAAGAGGTAAGTGCCCAACCAGCCTCCCTGCGCATTCAAGCGTTTCATGTTCGTTTTTCCACACTTAGCAATACGACATACCCACCCCACTGACCCACCTTCCTTCCCGACGTCATCAGTCTTTCGGCTAGTGTGACGCTGCCCTTCACCTATCTTGTACAAATCTTTTCATTGCTGTAACTACTACACCCAAACGTCTTCTACAATCTATGAATGTCTTTTATTCTGGATGTTCCCCCATTTGCATGTATTTGATAAACGATACCTTGCACACGACGAGCCGAACTTCATAAGTATTCATTTTACAACAGGTATTTCGTCATACAGCCGTTTTCACTGACATCTGATATTGGGAATAAACAAACATATTTAGGCATCCATAAGCCCATAGCTATACAAGGGTGATGTACTTGAGGACAAAATTACGGAAATGGAAGAGGAAGTAGATGAAGATGAAATGGGAAATACTATACTGCGTGAAGAGTTTGACAGAGCACTGAAAGACCGGAGTCGAAACAAGGCCCCGGGAGTAGACAACATTCCATTAGAACTACTCACGGCCTTGGTAGAGCCAGTCCTGACAAAGCTCTACCATCTGGTGAGCAAGATGTATGAGACAGGCGAAATATCCTCAGACTTCAAGAAGAATATAATAATTCCGATCCCAAAGAAAGCAGGTGTTGACAGATGTGAAAATTACCGAACAATCAGTTTAATAAGTCACGGATGCAAAATACTAACGCTAATTCTTTACAGACGAGTGGAGAAACTGGTAGAAGCCGACCGCGGGGAAGATCAGTTTGGATTCCGTAGAAATATTGGAACACGTGAGGCAATACTCACCCTACGACTTATCGTAGAAGCTAGATTACGGAAAGGCAAACCTACGTTTCTAGCATTTGTAGACTTAGAGAGAGCTTTTGACAATGTTGACTGGAATACTCTCTTTCAAATTCTGAAGGTGGCAGGGGTAAAATACCGGGAGCGAAAGGCTATTTACAATTTGTACAGAAACCAGATGGCAGTTATAAGAGTCGAGAGGCATGAAAGGGAAGCAGTGGTTGGGAAGTGAGTGAGACAGGGTTGTAGCCTCTCCCCGATGTTATTCAATCTGTATATTGAGCAAGCAGTGAAAGAAACAAAAGAAAAATTCGGAGTAGATATTAAAATCCATGGAGAAGAAAAAAAATTTGAGGTTCGTCGATGACATTGTAATTCTGTCAGAGACAGCAAAGGACTTGGAAGAGCAGTTGAACGGAATGGACAGTGTCTTGAAAGGAGGGTATGAGATGAACATCAACAAAAGCAAAACGAGGATAATGGAATGTAGTCGTATTAAGTCGGGCGATGCTGAGGGAATTAGATTAGGAAATGAGACACTTAAAGTAGTAAAGAAGTTTTGCTATTTGGGGAGCAAAATAACTGATGATGGTCGAAGTAGCGAAGATATAAAATGTAGACTGGCAATGGCAAGAAAAGCGTTTCTGAAGAAGAGAAATTTGTTAACATCGAGTATTGATTTAAGTGTCAGGAAGTCGTTTCTGAAAGTATTTGTATGGAGTGTAGCCATGTATGGAAGTGAAACATGGATGATAAATAGTTTAGACAAGAAGAGAATAGAATCTTTCGAAATGTGGTGCTACAGAAGAATGCTGAAGATTAGATGGGCAGATCATATAAGTAATGAAGAGGTATTGCATAGAATTGGGGAGGAGTTTGTGGCACGACTTGAGTAGAAGAAGAGATCGTTTGGTAGGACATGTTCTGAGGCATCAGGGGATCACAAATTTAGCATTGGACGGCAGCGTGGAGGGTAAAAATCGTAGAGGGAGACCAAGAGATGAATACACTAAACAGATACAGAAGGATGTAGGTTGCAGTAGGTACTGGGAGATGAAGTAGCTTGCACAGGATAGAGTAGCATGGAGAGCTGCACCAAACCAGTCTCAGGACTGCAGACCACAACAACAACAACAAGCCGATAGCACAAGAACACTTTGTGTACACTGTCCACTCACAATAATGTGACCACTGTCTATGTTCGACGTCAACATGCAATACCACTCACAGACGGCAAATAGCAGCAGTACCTGCTTAGGGTATACAAAGCTTGTCGGGGGATTCGGAAAACAGTGCCGTCATTGTGATGATGCGGGAACAGGGCGATTTTCTGACGTCCAAAACGGTATGATCGTTGGCATTTGGGCCAAGGGCGGAAGCATTTCCGAAACGACTAAGCTTGTTAATTGTTCGTTTGCTGCTGTAGTTAAAGACTACAGTGCACGGCAAAATGACGTTATACTGAACCGGCATCGAGGCAACTGTGCTGCACCCCGGCCATAGATGACAGGGCTGAACGATGACTGCGATCATGTGTACAAGAGAACAGACGTGAAACTTCTGAGCGACTGTCCACCCAGATGAACCAAAGGGCTACCAGTAATATCTCCTCAACGACCGTTCAGCGAACGTTACCACATATGGGCCTCTGCATCAGGCGCCTTGTTCATCTACTTACGCTGACTGCTGTTCATCGGCGACGAAGACTGGCATCTGCACGCCTATGCAGGTACTGGACATTTGCTGAGTGACAACAGGTGGCATTTTCGGTCATCAGACAGATGACCGTTGGTGTATATGGAACTGCAACAATAGTCTTAAGGGTCCAAGCCGAAAGCGGTAGCTTTGTGATTTGGAAAATGTTTTCGAAGCATTCCTTGGATGATCTCGTCATCCAGGAAGGCACAACATATCGTTACAACCATTCATCTACTCTTGGGGGCACCTCTTCACGCAGGTTGTTTTTCCTCGACTCAACGGCATCTACCAGCAGGACAATGCAACGTGTGACGCAGCTCGTGGCGTATGTGCCTGGTTCGAAATGCACCACTCCGCTGGCCACCGACCTCCTCGGTTTTTAAACCAGTTGAGAATCTGTGGGACCACCTCGATCGGGCTGTTCGCGTCATGGTTTCTCAGTCGAGAAACCTAGCATAGATGGCCACGACGCTGGAGTCGGTATGGCCCCACATACTTGACGGTATCTTCCAGAACGTCATCGACCGAGCGAGGTGGCGCAGTGGTTAGCACACTGGACTCGCATTCGGGAGGACGATGGTTCAATCCCGTCTCCGGCCATCCTGATTTAGGTTTTCCGTGATTTCCCTAAATCGTTTCAGGCAAATGCCGGGATGGTTCCTTTGAAAGGGCACGGCCGATTTCCTTCCCAATCCTTCCCTAACCCGAGCTTGCGCTCCGTCTCTAATGACCTCGTTGTCGACGGGACGTTAAACACTACCCACCACCACCACCACCACCACCAGAACGTCATCGACTCTCTTATTGCACATCTGCGCTGCAAAAGGTGGTTTTTGAGGCTTTTGTCAGATGCTCACATTAATGTGACTGGACCGTGTAGTAACATAAAGATTCCTTACATACTGTCCTCGTCTTCATACGACGACCTGTCAGTCAAGTGCAAAACTTTCATGCTGCTTAAAATGGTATTGATTTAGAAAATATACAACCCAGTGAATATTTAAAATCTAATTATTATCCTGTACGTAACCACACCTACATGACCACTGTGAAAATAACGTTCCCTAACTCTGTGGTACACAGATCGTCACAAGTACATGTTAGAAAACTGAGAAGCGCTAAACGAAACGAGATTGATCATCTCTCCAAAATACACTGGTGTGCAAAACTTAAGGAAAGTAACTCTCGCATAATGTGTCACTGCCAAATACCATAAATGATGCAACTTGGGCGATGCATAGAAATAAGTCTTACAATATAGTATACACAGTAACTGAAAGAAATATCAATGAGACGAAAGAAATGACTCTTTGCAATACTGAAAAGACGCACATGGGGAAGGAGTGCAGTGTTAGAATAACGTTGACCGGTGAATATACTGTTTTCAAAGATTTGGAGGTCAGTACGCCGATGCAACATTATTTCTTCCCACACCTTAACGCCTGAACCACCGAACTGGTCATGTTCGACAGTGTTGCTGGATTCATTAGGGCTCCCATATCTCGCCATATGAAGTTATGACCGGCATTATCCGCATTAAGAACCATGTCATGCTTTTTCTAATGTCCAGGGAATAATTATGAAACGTGCTGACTTAAGAATAACTATTGTATTTGAATAAAACTGATGTTTCTATTCATCTTAATGCGTATTTCTTTCAGTTACATCTGTATGAAATCTTATGGGACTTAACTGCTAAGGTCATCAGTCCCTAAGCTTACACACTACTTAACCTAAATTATCCTACGGACAAACATACACACACCCATAACCGAGGGAGGACTCGAACCTTCGCTGGGACCAGCCGCGCAGTCCATGACTGCAGCGCCTGAGCCCGCTTCGCTAATCCCACGCGGCTCTTTCAGTTATCTTCTGTACTATAATCTAGAAGTTCTTCCTATGTGTGGCCCAATTTTCATCGAGCTGTTTATCTTGGCAGTGACACGTCATGCGAAATTACTTTCGTCCTTGAGTTTTGCACATCAGTGATCACCTAAACACGATCATCGAACAATTTCTTGTATCAGTTGTGTAAATTGCAATGTCATTTGTCCCAGGATCACCTCCTGCTCGTAACGGACATTATCAACACAGTAAGGAAACATAGAACTGCTGGTCAGGGCAAAGAGTCTCGTAGCCCAGGTCTCTTACTGCTTCCGAGACCTTACCTAAATAGATCTGTTGCATGTTGTCACTATGTACATTGCATACCGCCTTTGGACAAATAGTGTATAAGGGCAGAGACAAAAATTAATGTCAACTGTTATGAATAACACCCTATGCAAGGTGGACGTATATGTAGTAAAACTTGCTTCTAGTACATAACGAGGGTGCCAACCTGAACACGGGTCTAGGGGTCTAGTAACAAATCCTGTCAAGGTTTATTCAATTTGTGTGCACGAAAACGGAGAAAACTCCACGCTGAAAAGTACTGGCGCAGAAACTGACGCGCAACTTACTGCTCTGT
Organism: Schistocerca serialis cubense; assembly: GCF_023864345.2. Taxonomy (NCBI): domain Eukaryota; kingdom Metazoa; phylum Arthropoda; class Insecta; order Orthoptera; family Acrididae; genus Schistocerca; species Schistocerca serialis. The sequence continues at coordinate 612,521,277 of NC_064641.1, read as the reverse complement.
GTATCTGCAATCGGCAGTGTCATCACGAAATCTGTGGAGATGACAACCTTTCGTCCAAACATTCAGTTGATAATCGCAGAACTTAGTCATCGTACCAACAAGTTATGCACGCAGGAATTTCATTTCTTTATATTTTTTACAGCTGATATTATCAATTATGCGAATGTTCTCAAGTCTCTGCAAGACAACAATGAAAGCGATCCTTGTTTAAGCTTTCGGCAAATACAGCTGTCAGAACTTGTAAAGCGAAGTGATTAACGCAAGTAGGAGGAGAGACAATCAAGAAGGGGGAGAATATTTGCCGAACTCATTAACAAGTTAAACAAGATTACTTTACGAATTAACAGTAATTAAGATAATGAATACTAAATCAATAGGCATAAGTAAATAAATCAGAGTAAAGTCCAGAAATGCACTGTAATAAATGACGGTGTACAAGAAAAGCGTAAAAATAGGCAACTTTGTGTTAACTATTTTACTTCTCTCGTTTTGTTACTTCCTTTTTTATCATTTTTTTTCTCTTCTTTCGTTAGTTATCACTTTGCGTCTAACGTAACAGTTACTTAACGTTCTTCTTTTACGCAACCCATTTGACTGGTATTTGACGTACTTCTTAAATATATGAAAAGTGAAGTCAACTTTTTTAGCGTGTGTTTAACACGTAGAAGGTCGGCTAATGTTTACGGCTGTATTTCGCCAGAAAAAAAAAGTGATAACAATACACAGTTAAAAACTACAAACTAAATTCTACAGTATAAAATTAAAATATCTAATCATAAGCCAGACAGTTTCCGTGAAACAGCGAACTGCTAATACACATGAGTACTCCCTTTACGAATGAACAGTCTTTCCATTCGAATATTCATAGGAGCGTTCTCAGGAATCAAGCATTCATTGGAAAGCGGTAATCACATTTGGATAGCGGGTATGGGAAGACTTGCATCGAGAAACACGAGAAAATAACTTTACAAAGTAAAAACAAAGGCTTTTGCAGTGAAAATACAGATTGAACTCTACTGAAGCGCTGGATACCTACGGATACATGTTACCCTAAGCCAGTGGTTCCCCAATCTTTCTGAAACCACAATCCCTGACTGAAATCGGATGTTGACTATTATTCCCACCACGTCCACCCATCATCATTATCATCATCATCATTAGCACCGAACTGTATTATAGAATGAAAAATAATTTTCTTTGGACACATTTATTTTTAAAATGATGAAAGACAAATTATATTTAGCTTTTAGGTTTCTTACACTACGAACTAATGAGTCAATGAGTAACTGATACTGCTTCTTTCTAACAACGTGTTTTTTTTTATGATGAAGCAGTTCTCAGTGCAACGCGTGTGCTACCTACAACTCATCCTCAGAAAAGAATGCTAAATGTCCACTTTGAGGGCAGACACTTATTACAAAACACGCTTTCTCTGCATCATTCCTCCCCCTGATTGCTTTACCCAACATCCTGTACCTCATTTAAAATAAAACGAGTTATAATGTCTGCACTATACTTACTGTTTGTAGATCACTTGATTACTGGACTCCGTAGTTTTGAAAGGCAGAAATCGGAAGACTTGAGGCTGCTAGCGTCTTCTGTCTCACTGCTACCACTACTACTACTACTACTACTACTACTACTAATAATAATAATAATAATAATAATAATAACAAAAAGTGTCGGCCCTATAGCAGTGTAGTAGCCATTACAAAGTTACTGTTGTGTTGAGCGTCACTTAGTTCTGTTATTGTTGCGAAATGAATAATTACGCAATTTTTGGTCTATAGCGGAAACTACAGATAACTCGGAGAAAACATTTTCCTGCAATATTTAAGTATATGTGATACATATGTGTCTCGGTCATATTGTTATGAATGCATAACACAAAGTATAAAGTACATGAGCAGTGGATGGACTCTGTGAAGATGATGTTCATCCATTCGTTTCACATGCTGTAACCTCCACCACATGCTGACACGCATTAACGCTATAATTTGAAAAATATTGTAATTATTGGTAACTTACGTAATTATTATCATTACAGTTGGTTGGTTGGTTGGTTTGGGGAAGGAGACCAGACAGCGTGGTCATCGGTCTCATCGGATTAGGGAAGGAAGTCGGCCGTACCCTTTCAGAGGAACCATCCCGGCATTTGCCTGGAGTGATTGAGAGAAATCACGGAAAACCTAAATCAGGATGGCCGGACGCGGAATTGAACCGTCGTCCTCCCGAATTCGAGTCCAGTGTCTAACCACTACGCCACCTCGCTCGGTTATCATTACAGTCTCAGGACACAGTGAGAAAAGTAATGTTATTTTAAAAATAATTTAGTTTCGTTACAGAAACACAATCGAACCCCTTCTGTTTTTACCCCTCAGAAAATTTCATTTTATCTCGAGGGGGGAAGGGAATTACCACGACAGAAGCGAAGATATTACAATAAATGCACTACATGTTAAACAAAGCATTTGAAATATTTGTAAACCAGGAAAATTTATGTGTGTGACAGTATGTCAACTTGAAAAAAGTGGCTCTGAGCATTATGGGACTTAACTACTTTGGTCATCAGTCCCCTAGAACTTAGAACTACTTAAACCTAACTAACCTAAGGACATCACACACATCCATGCCCGAGGCAGGATTCGAACCTGCGACCGTAGCAGTCGCGCGGTTCCGGACTGCGCGCCTAGAACCGCTAGACCACCGCGGCCGGCCTTGAAAAAAGAAAACAAGTTTTTAAGAACGCACAAGCAGCAAATAATGATAAAATTAGATTGCGCCAGTTGCACAGACTGTTCCAGAATGACGTTCTAATAATTTGGGGACAAACAAGAAAAAAATTGTCAGTAAGCATAGGCTCTAAAGTGCACACCTTAAGAGCTATGAATAGTTGTACAGCAGAGGAGATGGGTTTCACAGTGGCGAAGATGACCAAGTGCTCTTAGCTCTCATGGTATGAATATAGATCCCATGTTTAGTGAAACTTTTTTTCTTCTTTTGGTCTAAGGAACCTGTCCCAAAATTTTTAAAATGTTCTGAAGCACCTTGTACGACAAAAGCATACTACAGAAATTTTTAGTATGTTACAGTGAAATAACATTTATGATGTTGGCTGCAGATATTATACGTATTGGTGAATAATTCAAAATTTGTTAATTCCTATTAAGCAAAAAAAAAAAAGATAATCAGAAATATACTTTGTAGCATATCACAGTATCTATTCCTCTCCTGGTTAATTATAAAGTTACTCATTCCGTGACAGAGTGCGTTGACAAAACCTCTTCTGCTCTCCATCAGATACGTATTTAAATATTCTCTGAACACAATTTCGTCGCTCTCTCCCCATCCTCCTGCAAATGATTTTCTAGAACGTTCGCCATACGTCAGCGATATTTTTGGTCCCTTTTTTAGCGTGTACCTCCTCGAAGTCACTGTTATTTACTCTTTCGCTTTGTTATTTCTTTTTATTTTCATGCAATCAAATGAGCTAATTTCACAAGATTAAGAGCGTACCTCAGAAGCAGATACCTTCAGAAGTTGCGCGTTTCGACCGGCGGTCTCCGCTTACCAGCCTGTGTAGCTTGAGGTGGCCCCTGACGACGCACCTCTAGGCTGCCCGCAGAGCTCGCCTGTCGAGATGTTTGCTAGACAGCGCGGCGCCCGGCTTGCGGCCTGGCCTCTCTGCCCTGTGGGGAAACAAGCTTATGCAATCTCCTTAATGACGCCTAATTCAGGTCTACAGTAGCAATTTAAACTGGATTTGACAGAGCTTCGTCTTGCTCTGTGGAGAAACAAGCGGTAATTACTGAGTCGGCTGCCGTGAAATCAAAGGCGTGTCTCGGGCACAGCCTGTGTGCGTCGGATGCGTATGTGCGTGCGTGCAGCTGTGTGTGTGTGTGTGTGTGTGTGTGTGAGAGAGAGAGAGAGAGAGATAGAGAGAGAGAGAGAAGGGATGTTGGGAGGGGAGGGGAGAGGAGAGAGATGCAGAGAGAAACACACAGACAAGTGGCGTCGTCGCTAAAGAGGATAAACTGTTTCCACAAACGGGCGTTCCCGCCCATTCCACTGCGACGACATGCGCTCATTTTTCACTGCCGGTCCTCTCAACTCGGGCATGGCAGCTGCAGGCTCTTCTTTCCAGCCATCAAGAACTTTTAACTGTTTCGCGTGACGTTATAGCTGGCCGTTTTTCTGCCTTTCTCTAACCCTGCATGCTTCCTATCGTTCAAAACTTCTTCAGCATGACAGGAATTTCAGATTTACACTATCGAACTCAAATATACACTATTGCAAAGGGCTCAACTACATGTTGCTCAAGAGGGAAATGTTACAGTACACTTTAACTCGATTTAAATAGATGGCATTTGACAGCTAGCGGGTTCGACTGTTCGCGCCGGCAATACACCGACGTAAGCCTGGTATTATCGGCTTCAACCGTGTTGCCATTTCTTTCTTCGTCAGATTCTTGAGAATCGCCTCACTTTTCTTGAGCTCTTCTCAAATCAAATAACCCGAAGATTTTCCTTTGGTGATTAGAATAAAAAAATCAGAGGGTACAAGATAGGGACTATAAGGCGGATGCGGTACACTGATAATATTGAATTGAGTCAGAAACTGCATGACTTGATCTGCAACACGAGGCCGACAATTGTCGTGATGAAGTTGTCACCCAGTCCCAGAAAGTTCTGGTCGTTTCCTTAATATGTCCTCAGTTTAGCCATTACTGACGTGTAGTACGCTGCTTTAACGGTAGTACGAGGGAGGAGGGGGGGGGGGACTGCATACTGGTTAATCATTCCATGACAGTCAAAAAATTTGACCACCATCACTTCCCCTCCAGATGGAAAATGGAACAACTTTCACCTTTTTTTATGTTGGAGAACCTGGTGATGTCCACACCGTGCTGGCTCATTTTCCTTCAGGTTCATAATGATGCAACCATGACTTATCACCGGTGATATTCGATTCCAAAAACGCATCTCCTCCATCAACAAACAGGCGCGGCACCTCACAGCTTGCCTTCATTCGCACAGCCTTTCATTCGGGAGTGAACGGAAGTGGCACTCAGTCGACAGAAACGCGGATCATATGGAGAAGATCATGAATAATTGTAAAGACACTGTCATATGAAATTCTCAACATTTCACTGAGGTTACGTAATGTTACCCTCCGATCCTCACGGATAATCACAGTAGCTGTGTTGATGCCGACTTCAGTCACAGCAAAAGCGAAACACTAGGCCCACCTTGCTTAACACAGACAAGTCGGCCTTCTTTGAATTCCTCAAATGACCTAAACATTGTTACACGAGATAGTGCAACTTCACCGTACGCTTACTGCAGCTTTTCATGAGTTTCAGTGGCTTTATGGTTTAAACGAAAACAGAATTTTATTGCATGGTATTGCTCCTATCGCGTCATCTCCATTGTCTGGTAAGCGAAATACAAAGAGCGTCTACAAAATAAAACAGAGCATTACTACCAACCTACCGAAACGAGAGTGCTGCCGCCCATGAAAATTATGTATAAAAACACGCTCTTCTCAGAAATTCGTGGTACAGATAGGAAATTATCACGGAAGCTACAGGAAAAACCAATCTCCCTCTTTGTTGATCAACCCTCGTGTTTTACACTTCGTGCTCGTTACGAGTCAAACACTGAAAAAAATGGGGACATATGCTGTTTTCCAGAATTTGTACATAGCAAACGTAATGCAATCCTAACCTACGGGAAAATCAGTTGTCGAACAAGTATTTTGGTTTCAAACAAAAACTAAGTATTTCAGTGAGTTTGATAATTTTCTAGATCTAACGATATAATCTTGATCACTACCACAACTGCAGTAATGTATATTTATTAAGTCAAGACTGATTTCGTTCAGTGAACATCATCAGATTACTCTGCCAGTACCCTTCATAACAAATCATCACAGAACTGTACCAGTATCGTGACTCAAGAAGTCTAATTACCTTTCGTATCGTTTAAGACACATTCTGGAACATGACGAGTACGCAAACGCTCCGTCGAAGCACAGCGAGCAGAGAGTGCAGGCAAAATGGCACACTGTGCGCACCCTGTTCATTTACACGTCAGATGTACAATGAGTGCTGGGCACTGTGCCAGTCTCGAGCAGTTTAGTGAAAACATGACCACAAACTCCTCGATCTGTTACCCAATGGTTGAGGTTGTCTACCGTATTCCCTACAAGCAGCAGCAATGTTTCTTTTTACAAAACCCGTACACAAACACCAGACTTTGCGACGTGTTTAAACGATACGGTAGAACTGCCCAACGAATCACTATCACAGTAGAAAGATTCTATTACGTAAATTCACGCACAACTTAAAAAGAGGCAATTGATAAATAGACCCATAGCAACTGCAGTACTAGAGCGCAAAAAGAAAACTTATCCCTTTCACAAGCTCTATCTGTGTAATCATGAAAAATTGGACACTTGTTATTTACATTTTTTAATTCTAATAAGCCTATACTATCACCCGCTAACATATGTACTCCTTCGCCTGTATATGTGAACCACGCGTGTGTGTATACATGATGTTGGGGGTACAAGTGCAGATATCTCTATTGATGACTGAGCACATTATATTGAATTACATTACGTCACTATTTATTTGATTTGCAGACTAATAATTGTATTACGAGTACTATGTTTTAAGGTCGGTTAGTACCTCCAAGTATTCTTGGCACGAACGAGCTATTAAGGTTTATTTTCCCCTGGACATGTCAAGTATAGAAGTGTGGTCACGTGGACGCAAAACGGGTAGTCTACACAGTCAGGCCTAGTCACTTCACGCCGCAGTTACGGCCGTCAGAAAACATCAGCTAGTAAATTATGTACTGTGTATGTGGAAAGATCGTTGTATGCAGAGGACAAACAACTAACATACTGAAATGGGTACACATTAAGGTGGCAATTATATCAACATCTGTACATATACTCCTAGCGCCCCGTGTATATCATCAGTGATCTCAATTTACTTACGTGACTTTTGCAGTAGGCAGAGATTTTAAAGTGATTTTGTGTCACCATGAGGAGCGGAAAGCGGACAATATTAGCCGTGATAACGTTGCAGCATTGGATCTCAAACGTTAAATGTCACCTAATTCGAATTATAGTACAAAAAAGAATAATTTACTTCTTATTTTGTAATTAAAACACCACCTTTCCGCTTCCCACCTCCTCTTTCCCTTCCTCGCCCGCTTGTCACCTCCACCCTCCCTCTCTCTCCCAATATTCATTTGCTCATCAGGTATAACAGTATTATGATCAGTCGAAGAGTTAAAACATCGGAACCTGAAGTCGACAAACTAACATCATATCAAGGATTTAGAACAAGAGCAAGCCGCGCATATTTCTACATCCACCGCTCTTTGACACCAAACTGTATCGTTCAGAAGTTTACCTAGGGTACCACACCGCCAACCCCCTCCTCTCACCTTTTTCTCTTTTCCATTACATTTGTGGACAATGCGCAGCAAGAACGAATTTCGACATCTCTATGTATAAACTTCAGTTTATCACATTTTGTCACCGAGGTCACTACGTGACAACTATGGATGGAAGTAATACCCAAGGTCAGGTAGCTGAGACAGGCCACCCAAAATGATACCAGAACAAGTAAATATATCGAAGTGCGGTTATCGCAAAGTTAATGCGGAAAATGTAGGAAGCTATTTATTTAGCGTACAGTGCAAATCACAATTTAAGGACACCAGTAAAGCACATAAATTCGTAAATGCACAAAAAGAATAGAAATAAAAGTTACAGACAATCACAAGAATAAACATAAGTATAAATAAAGCTACAAATACACATATAAAAACACAAGTCTTCTTCAGTGTATAACAAAATGAGATGCACACCACAAACATGTTTCCAGATTACTAATACAATTGATGACCTCTTCGGTCGCATTCAGCAAATCAGCAGTCTGGCCGTGGTACTTTCTAATAGGGCATTCTTCGACGATGTGTCGAATCGCTTGCATGTCAGCACCCCTGCCACAACCAGGAGAAGTAAACATGTGCCATTTACAGATGGAGTCCGCACATCTTCAGTGGTTCGTTCTTAACTATTCAGCTCGCTCCACACTCTCCTGATAAGAACAAAACCTGGCGGTTTTTTTATATGCACTGGATCTCTCTGGGGTGTGCCAAAAAAAGCCATTTCCCACACTCTACGCCAATATTCTGTCACGTCGAAGTCGTTTCGCTGTAGGTCTACAGCAACAACAATAGGGGAATTTTTTTACAGAAATCTGTTGATATTTCCATCTTCAGAGAAATAATGAATAGGGATCTGGGAGTTGTTTTGCATTTTTCTGTATTTTCTGACTAATGCATGCTGTCTGCACAACTGAGGGATTGGAAAATGACTAAGTATCGCTAGCCAATGGACAGAGTTAGTTTTTATTATCCCAGATATCATCCTCACGGTTCTATTCAATTCCACGTTAGTTTTTTTCATGTGAGCACTATTTAGCCGAGTAGATCAGTCCCAGGCCAGATGCACGTAGAGTGGATGCCGTAGAGTCCCTACTTGCGCCACAGAGTTTTTCTGTTATATTACTTCTGGTTCGTAGTTCGCCGCGCGGGATTAGCCGGGCGGTCTGAGGCGCTACAGTCATGGACTGTGCGGCAGGTCCTGGCGGAAATTCGAGTCCTCCCTCGGGCATGGGTGTGTGTGTTTGTCCTTAGGATAATTTAGGTTAAGTAGTGTGTAAGCTTAGGTAATGATGACCTTAGCAGTTAAGTCCCATAAGATTTACACACGTTTGAACATTTTGAACATTTGGTTCGTAGTTCAGCTGCGGTTTTTGTCAGGTGCTGTTCGTAACTATGTGTCCTATGCAAGATGACTCCCGCATACTTCCTTGTCATATTGTGGGAGAGTAAATGGTTTTTAATATAAACCGCTAGCACTTTATTTGCAATTTAATTACTGAAATGAAAACATCTATATTCTGTCTTTGTCGGGCTCAGTAATAGCCTCCAATTCCGGAAGTAGCTATTCACTGGCAAAAAGATGGTATGTCAGTATGCTTTCGGTTTCCTCTATGTCTCTGTTGGGTGGCCGGTGCCCAACTGACAGCATATCCAAATTTTAAAGTTATTGTTTCCGGCATACTAGCGACGAACATGCTAAACAGCAGCAGTGTCAGGACTGATCCCTGTGGAAGGCATTATTGGATTTCCTTAGTTTCCTTGTTTCGTCTTCGATAGTAAAGTCGAGTGTTCTATCCGGAAAGTAATTTCGCAGCTATAAAAATTAAGAATTTCTTTGGTAAGTCAGAAAAAATTGTCCATGTTGTCAGCTATAACTTAACGAAAATCTCCCCTTGATATAATCACAATATGGAAATATTTCAGGTGGCTTCTATTAGATGACTCAACCTATCTTTCTAATCACATATTTAAAAAAATAAAGTCTTTGGCTTTCTAAAGTAATCTTTCAAGTGATGCACAACAACTCTACCACCATTGGGATTATTCGAGCGTGTTTGTGACACGCAGCTATTTAACGTATCCGCGATAAAGCACGTAGGTCTGCACTGAATCTTCTCGGACTATTCCAAAATTTAAATTTTATAGTTTTTCAAGATCACAGATTGACTGACAGTATTATGGATGAGACTGTTGTTAGCAACTTCCTTCGTGAATGTCTCACATTTTTTAAAAATTTCCTGAATATTTCCATAAGCAAACTCCCAGCTAACGTTTCTTTCATTGGACCTTCAATGGTTAAAAAAAAAAAAAAAGAAATTTTCCGAATCAGACTCGTGTACGTTACTACCACGTATTTTTTCCGGAGAAAATGCTGCAGTGGCAGGAGTCGATAAAACTTGTTAATAAACGACTGTACTCCTACGAAGTATTGAAGAATCGGAAGCCCCAATCGCCGTTAAATCAACAGAATATGTGTGTGTGCAAGTAGAAAGCTAGCTAGTACTGGTACACAACGTATGTCTTTCTAGCCAGTAATTTAGGTTGCATGTCGAACCACAATTTACCCCGCAAAGTTAGATACGGCCGTTATTTGCGTTTCTGAGTCAGCTGACGTAGCGAGGTTCATAAAGCAGTAACGCCCTAGTCTCACGTGATGTCCAGTGTTTGCATTAACATTAGAAGCCCTTATTTTGCTTCACCGATGCATAATGCGTTAACATCTGTAGTGCATATTAAGGTCTCATCGAGTAATTAGTGTAATAAATATAATCATAACAGATCGCATGACTACAGCGTTAATGAATCGAAGTTGAAATCAGACGTGTGATACAAATTCCGTGGTACAACAGTTCGAGAGAATATGATCAAACTGCGCAAACCAACCACCACGGGCTCGTTGGGAAGATCTGGAGAAAACTTACATTAGTTTACGGAAGAGGTTACATTTAAAGTGCTTGTGCCACCGGTCCAGTAGTACAGTAAGATAAAGTTACGGATAACAGAAATGAATGGAGTTGCGAACGCGAAGGTGATGGCTATGGAACTCAAATCTATATCCTGTGTACGTCTTAAAACGAGCAATCTGCTTTAAATGATCAGACATTTTGAGATATTTGGAAAACTTTAAAAAAGGATGGAGGGACTTAACAAGCAAGTATGCCAAATAAGGGTAAACTTGGTTTGCAGTTCACTTGCGAAACCGAATGCGATACTCAGTGTCTTAAACATTAAGTCTGTAAGCAATGTGCGCTACCTATTATACGGAAATGAAACATGAATGTCAAATACTCAAACGGTCCGAAAATTGAATTACCCAACAGGCAGTGGAAAGTGTAATACAACAGGAAATGTCGAGCTTAGTTTCAATAATGTAAATGATCTCGCAATGAAATGGCGACCTAATCTTCTTATGTTACACTGAATGGGCTTAAGTATGTAACTTAACAATGATTAATACCACGTGTAGGGTTATGATAAAAAAAATGGCTCTGAGCACTATGGGACTTAACATCAATGGTCATCAGTCCCCTAGAACTTAGAATTACTTAAACCTAAATAACCTAAGGACATCACACAACACCCAGTCATCACGAGGCAGAGAAAATCCCTGACCCCGTCGGGAATCGAACCCGGGAACCCGGGCGCGGGAAGCGAGAACGCTACCGCACGATCACGAGCTGCGGACGGTTATGATCCAAAAATGAAATTAAATTTACTGTGCAACTCAAAAGCAATAAAGCTGCACTCATTTCCTCGCCTGTACCTTTAGTCAAACATTAACAAGAACTGAGCTGCAGCTCTCGACCAGTCAGAACAAAGCACGCACTTTTATAAGTGATTCGCGGTTTTGCAAATCTGTTCACTTCAGAAAAATATTTATTTACTACGTGAGAAATCAGAATTTGCGATACACGGTTAATTCACTGAAATAATGAGAGCACCTATGAGTACTCTTTTACAAATAATCAGAAAAATTGCAGGGAAGTATATGGAGCAATCGCTACATTTACATGTTGGTACTGTTGCAGCGACAGTATTGTCGTATATAGACAAATTAGGATATTACGAATGGCCAACATTTTAATTTGAAGAGAAAACATGTACAACATTATTTTTGCAATTGAGAGCCTGGTTTCATGCAGTAGACGAAAACTGTATTACCATTAGTTCATCCACGCATAAAAGCAGAGCGCACAGTTCCCAGTTGCCTCAATATTAATCAATGTCTTTTCACATTTCTCATAGATATGGTGCACATTTTGATTCAAATGATTTACCTGTGTCTTTAAGCATAAAAACCAATGCACCAGCCACACACCATACGTCAAAAATCTAAGTTCACCCCGTCACAACTCAACAACTCGGTTGTTTTTTTTTTTTTTTCGATAGTCGAGAAGAAACTCTCTTATATCGAAGATATCTAAAGATATATCGGAACACTTATGTTGAGATAGATGTATTATTTCAATGTACTGACATTGACTAAATGCAATTAATAAAAAGGAAAAAAGGCTCCTTTTACGAAGGGACAGTGACAAAGATGGATAAAAGAAGCGACGGTAGTAGTAATCAACAATTGCGTGTACAAGTGGATTACGTAATTTTGAACTGTGCCAGCTCACGCAAACAGCACGTGCTATTATCGAATTAGAATGCCTGAATAATTCACTTCACTCATTTTAAGAGAGACTCTTACCGCAACTGAAATGATACAGGCTGAGCGTATAACGAGAAGAGATGGACTAACGATATTCTGTGTTTGACTCCTCGTGGTATGACAAAACCTAGCTAACAACGTAATGGAAAATCGATTGACAGAAAAAAGCAAGTAGGACAGTCTTACATCCTGAATGCTGAATACTGTAAGTAACGGATTTTGATACCGTATTATTGGAGCACGCTATCTGTACTGAAACTATCTACACTAAAAACTACTTTTTTAATTCATAACTGCCGTGAAGGAAATTGAAACCGATTTCTACCCTACCGAGCCATCATCAGAACTGACAATCCGGAAACCACAAATATAAAAAATTGTTATGAAATTTAAAAATTTATAAAAATGTTAAGAAGTGCAACGAAACTAACAAGTCAAGTAGTCATCTAGCACTCATCGTGATCGTTTAGAATCAACCTCACTGCTTGTTCATGTGTCGTACTTTAGCAACGTAACTGTTCAATGTAACTGTTCCATTTTTAAAGTTGAACACTTGAATAAGAACGTCAATTTATTGTAATTGATTACGATGAGCGTCAAATCGTCTTGACTTGTTACTTTCATAAAAATATAATGGAATATTTTTATTTTGCCTTTTCGGTAAGTTTATAACTTTTATATCGAATGCAATTTTGCATTTTCTCTTTTCTGAACTTTTAGTTCGGTTTATGTATCATTTAGAGTCGAAATCTACGAAATGTGACAAAGACAGCTGTGAGTGAAAATGGAGAATTTTGGAAGAGACCTATCTCCACCTTTTGATGATAAAGGGCTGACGATAATGATGATGGAAATATACTACATATCGCTGTTGTTTTATTCATCACCAACAGAGTGTACCGCGCCATACTCTGATCGGTGAAACCACTTGACTGTGTGGTCACGTATGTGAGGAGCTTGAAAGAAACGGCTATGGCAATCGGGTCCAAAATACTGCCAAATCGAAATGGGGAAACACATACAACTCACTGTCGAGAACGGCAGGGACAGTTTACTCAACTACGACATTGTTATATGAAATTATTACTGAATAAAAGGATTAAGGATGGTTCCTATGTTTCGTGGAAATAAATATTTGCGCTGTCTGAATAAGTTAACTACTTCAAATAAATTTGGATAATTTTGAATAACACGGTCACCAGTCCAATTCGACACACTTAACTGCAAATCAGCTGATTAATGTAGTGGCATACGTAATCAACAATTGCGTGTACAAGTGGATTACGTAATTTTGAACTGTGCCAGCTCACGCAAACAGCACGTGCTATTATCGAATTAGAATGCCTGAATAATTCACTTCACTCATTTTAAGAGAGACTCTTACCGCAATTAAACGTACTCTGATTACTTTGGCTTTGAAATGGCCTTGAACACGATAATACACAGACGTTACCCCTCATTAACGCTTACCTTCACATTTTTATTTTTAGATGAACTACTCAGAACAGAAAAACGAAACATTCAAATCACTGACACTCTTTATGAAATATCAGTGTTCAAACAACGCTGAAGTACAGCACACCAAACGATCAACACACAACAAAATAGAAGCAAAAGCAAATTTCTTTCAATAGTTAAATTATTTAGACCGGTCTTCAGTTAAATAAAATAGTTACTTTCAAATAAAACAATACTGGGTTGAAGACCTGTTCCTGTGAAAGCTGTTACATAGTTCAGATTTACTCACTAATTTTTCAAATGAACAATACACTCCTGGTAGCACAAACCGCACTCGGGTTTTTGTCTCGTCAAGTAACCTCCACGACGTTCTGTCCTTGGCATCTCCTTCCCTTGCTCCAAATATTTGAAGATCCTTGGCTACCTGGCGTCTCCATATTTTATTCGGTCCTCCGAAAGGTCTTCGTCTTCACCTTACAGGATTCCTCTCTGACACTTCTCACAGCCTTGATTCTACTACCTCGTTTCTATAGTCGCGGCCGGCCCATTTCAATTTCCTTCTCTTGACTTCCGCAACGGCATCTGGTTCATTATTTATCTCCGTGAGAAACTGAACACTCTTAGCGTTAATCTTACAGGCTTGAGGTTCTGCCGTCATCGAATATCGTAATCTTGTGGAGAGGAACTCAAACCTCTTGCTAACAATGTGTCCGGTGGCCGAATGTTTTCTCTCTGCGAGAAGTGCATACTCGCACATGTCGAATTTTTATGTCGTTCTTAGGGAGATGTAACAACTCCTCTTTTTGTTCTTCTGTTTCCTGGCCTTTATCCCGTATCGTCATGGGCTCGCCTCCGAGGCGGAGTTAATGTAACCAAACTGTTTGGATATAGTGTACCGGCAGACGCTGAGCCAAATAGGCACACCAGCAACGTATCGGTAGCATAGTAGCAGTTCTCTGATACGCAGTAATTTAGTTTAGTTTCTTGTTTTTTTTCATGTGCTTCTCCAAAAAAAGTGAATTATACCTGTGTATTTTACTGTGGAGACTTGAGATTAGCAAATTACTCTAAGTTTTGGTTTTTGCGTAAAACTTGGAGTATATTCTTGTGTATGGCGGCTTCCTAGTACAATTTTCCCAGCGTCAGTCCGCCAGTTCACACACCTAAGTTTAAATCTCGTGCTGGTACACAGCATATAGTGTAGATCAGTGCAGTCTAGTCTGCATACTTATCTCGTGCAGCAGCTGTAGGGGAAGCAGAGTTTCTAGTAACGGGTAACTGGAGATAAATCCACTTTAGCAGAGAAATTTTGTTTCCCTTTAAGAACTTGGAGTCACAACGTATGGTGAGAAATCTACAGAGAAATTTCTGTTATTTATTCTCCTCGTTATATTTTGCGCACTTTCCAAACTCAGTAGCGCCATTTCTGATGTTATATCTATTTTTACAAACTATGATATGGCTAGGGACTGTGCTATGTGTGAACGGACACAAGGAGAACTGGCTGCTGTCCGTAAACAGCTGGAAGCAGCGTCGGCTACTGTTGACATGCTTCTGGCTAATGCTCAACGTTGCGGCCACATCGGGGCACTGGGAAGGAGACATGCGGCACCTTTAGTGCTGTTGGAATCCCCTGGTGATCCAAGTGTATCTGCATCTTCTGATACGCAACATCTGACCTGTCGGTTCTCACTCGAGAGTGGGTGGCAGACAGCGGTGAGTTCGCGTGTCACTGGGCGGAAGGCGAAAGAGTGAACAGGTCGCGCCGCTGGCTCCCTACGTCTTAGTAACAGGTACGATGTGCTACCCATTATTGATGACAGTTCTGAGCCAGCACGGGATGCCTCTCCTGTTGGGCCAGCAGCCGATTTTTCTGCCCAGTCCGGACAAGTGCAGAGGGTGATTATGTTTGTCGTTGAAGCTCCAATGTTAGGCAGGTGATGCAGCCCGTCATAGAAATAACAGGCAAGCCGGGAAAGAATGCCATCGTGCACTCGGTGTATTTGCCGGAGGATCTCATCTGTGATGTGGAAGAGGCCGTGCCGGCGGCTGTCTGGCGAACTGGGTGCAGTCGGCTGCATATGGTGGTACACATCGACACGGATGATGCCTGTCGCGTGGGATACAGGCTAAGCTGTCTATTTGTAACACTGTACCCAATGTTGATCGTGGTTCTCTGGTTTGGAGCAGAATGGAAGGTGTAAACCAGAGGCTCGGGCGGCTCTGCGACGGTATCGGATGCCAGTTTCTCGGCGTCAGCTGTCGGAGGACGTTTGGAGTGCACATGGGGCTTTTCTACGTTAGAGAAACTCTCGCTTGGGATCAAAGACGATTCGCGTGATAAATTATACACAATGTCGCCAGAGAAGGTTCGTCGTCGCAGATCAGAGATAGAAAAGGTTATGATTTTAGTAAACTGCAGGAGCATCCAAGGAAAGGTCCTAGAATGAGAATCGCTTACTGAAGGTTATAATCGACAGGTAGTATTAGGAACAGAAACCAGACATTAATGACAATGAAAACGAAATCCTAAGTTCAGACTGGAATATTTATCGTAAGGATAGGTCATTGGCCAATGGTGGCGGGGTGTTTACTGCAGTAAAGAATTCAATAAAATCTAGTGAAGTTATCACGGATTCCGACTGCGAATTAATCTGGGTGAAGTTAAGTACCAAAGATCGGTAAAAAGTGGTAACCGGCTGCTTTTATAGACCGCGTAGGTTAGGAGCTGTAGTGGTAGAGCGCCTCAGATAGAACCCGCAGAACATCGTTAGTAATTTTTCTAATCATGTCATTGTAATAGAGGGTGACTTCAACTTGGTGAGCATAGATTGGGAGAGTCATGCTATCAAGGCTGGTGTTAGAGACAGTGATTTGCGTGACATTGTTCTGGATGTCTTGTCCGAAAATAACTTTGAGCAGGTAGTTAGAGAATCAAATCGTGACCATATCTTAGACCTCCTGGCAACAAATAGATATGAACTGTTGACGTAGTGGTAGGTATCACTGACCATAATGCTGTGATAGCATCTATGACGACGTGTATGACAAAGAATGTTAAGAAAGGTGGGAAGTTATTTTGCTTAGCAAGAGTGACAGGATACGAATAGGAAGTATCTGAGCAGTCAGCATCAAATATTTGGTGATGAAGACGAAGACGTTGCAAACAAATGGAAAAAATGCAAAGAAATCGTGCAATATTCCTTAGACAAGTATGTTCCGAGTAGGTCTTAAGGGATGGGAAAGACGCACCATCGTCTAATAGCCGTGTTATAAAACACCTATTTAAACAAAGAGAACTTCATCTCGGATTCAAGAGAAGTAAGTACCTAGCTGACAAACAAAAGCGGAACGATGCGAATGATCGCAAGGACAGCAGTGAGAGAAGCGTTTAATGACTTTGAAAGTAAAACTTTGTCAAACCGATCTGAGTAAAAAGCCTAAGAGGTTTTGGTCGTGTGAAAAATCAGTAATTGGGTCAAAATCATCATTTCATTCACTCAATGATCATACTGGCACCGAAACAGAAGATAGCAGAGAGAAGGCCGGAATACTGAATTCTGTCTTCCGAAATTTTTTCACCGCTGAAGATCACAAGACGGTCCCTCTTTTCAATCATCGTACGAACGTCGAAATGGCAGACATTGACATAACCGATCGCGGAATAGGAAAACAACAATCGGTTGCTACTGGAAAGGTGTTAGGACCAGATGAGATATCTATAATATTCTGCAAAGATTAAGCCAAATAACTTGCTTTCCTTCTAGCAGTAATTAATCGTAGATCGTTTGAGTAACGAAGGGTACTTTACGACTTAGCGACTGTAAGAAGGTGCAAGCCATTCCCGTTTTTAAGAAGGGCCGTAGGACTGATGCACATAATTATAGACCTATATTGTTGTCGTCAATCTATTGTAGAATTAGGGAATATGTTTTATGCTCAAGAATTATGACGTTCTTGCAGAAGTAAAATCTGCTCTATAAAAATCAACATCGGTTCCGCAAACAGAGATCATGCGAAACCCAGCTCGCTTTGTTCCTCCATGAGATCCACAGCGCCGTAGATAATGGCGCTCAGGTTAGTGTCGTGTTCCTTGACTTCAGGAAGGCGCTTGACACCGTCCCACACTGCCGTTTAGAGAAAAAAAAATACGACTTTATCGAGTATCGGAGCAGGTTTGCGACTGGTTTCAAGAGTTTCTTGCAAACAAAACTCAACACGTCGCTCTTAATGGAACAAAAGCGACAGATGTAAAGGTCATTTTCGAAGTATCCCAAGGAAGTGTGATAGGACATTACTGTTAATAATATTGTAAATCATCTAGTGGAAAGCGTCGGATCCTCTCGAAGACTATTCGCAGATGATGCGGTTGTCTGTAACAAAGTAGCAACGGCAGGAGATAGTAACGATTAGCAGAATGACTCCCAGAGAATTGATGATTTGTGCAGGCTCTGGCAGTTGACCGTGAACATAAATAAATGTAACATACTGCGCGTACACAGAGAAAGAAATCCACTACAGAATAGCTTCACCATTGATGAGAAACCGGTGGAAACAGTATCTGCCGTAATATCTCTAGAAGTAAATATCCAGGGCGTTCTTAAGTTGAATGACCACATAAAACAAATAGCGGCAAAAGCAAATACCAGACTCAGACTCACGGGAAGAATCTTAAAGAAATGTAACTCATCCTCGAAGGAAGTGGCTTGTAAGAAACTTTTTCGACCGATTCTTAAGTATTGTTCATCTACATCTCCCTATCAGATAGAACTGATAGAGATAGAGAGGATCCAACGAAGAGCGGCACGCTTCGTCATGGGATCGTTTACTCGGGACGAGAGCGTCACGGAGATGCACAATAAACTCCATTGGCAGTCTTTATGATAGAGGCGTTGTGTATCACGGAAAGATCTGCTATCGAAATTTCGAGAGAACACATTCCGGGAAGAGTCGGGCAACGTATTACTTCCCCCACCCCCTTTGCCCCCCCCCCCCCCCCCACCCTCTTCGCCCCCACATACATATACGTTTCGCGTAATAGCCATGAGGAGAAAATTCGAGGAATTAGAGCCAATTCAGAGGCTTACCGACAATCATTCTTCCCACGCGCTATTCGCGAGTGGAAAAGAGTTGGAGGTCTCAGTTAGTGGTACAATAAGTACCCTCCGCAACACACCATTAGGTCGCTTGCGCAGTTAGATGTAGGTTTAGACGTAGTGTTATCCCACGAGAAGGTGTGCGAACGTATTCATCTAGTGGGATGTGGGAAACCGCCTAAAAGCCACATTCATGCTGGTTGGCACATCGGCCCCCGTCGTTAATACGCCGGGTGGATTCGATACGGGGCCGGGGCGCCTCCCCGAGCTTATCTGCCAGGGCAAGATGTTTTCTTTACCCAGTCGTATCCCAGTGGCCACGGTAGTTACATAGTAACATTGTAAGCATCTAATTTGTGGGGTTCCGTACCTCAGTCGGTAAAAACGCAAACCATTATACGAGTATGAGTAGGATCACTTTACTATCCATCTGTCTGCCCGACTGTTGAAAACCCCATTTTTCAGGAAAGTGTAAACATATCAAGATCAAATTTATATCGAATACCAAGTTCTACGGTCCCTTGGTGGTGTAAAAAAATTGAAGCTTCTACGCTAATGTACTCAAAAATACTGTCATTCATGTCACATAACTAAATAAAACTCACTCATCAAAAGCAATAGGTTACTTCCCATTGACTTAGAATCACGCAGGGCTTCGCAGTAAAAATATAGGAAAAAATCTGAAAATTGTTAATTTGTAATTATCTCACACGGAAAAAAATGTTTGACATTAGTTATCCAATTATCTGTCTATTCGTCCGTCCCTCCGTCCGTCTGTCTGTCTACTAAGATACCTCTTCCTCAGGAACGGGTGGACGTATCAATTTGAAATTTATGTCACGTACAAAGTTATATAGTAATCTATCGTTGTCATAAGTGTAAACTTCTAAGTCAGTACAATGAAACGATATGGCCATATATGTCACATATTTTGATAATCAAAACCTGACTCATCAAAGCATGTAAGGTACTTCCCGTCATGAAATTTGGGAAGTTGCACGGTTTCAAAGTACAACTAAAAGAAAAAATTCGAAAATTGTTAAATTGTAATTATCTCACAGGAAAAATTTTTTTTTGACATTTCTTATCCCACTGTCTTTCTATCCCTAAGTCTATTAAGATCCCTTTTCCTCAGGAACGGTAGACATATCGAGTTGAAATGTATGTCGCATGCTATCGTACCTTGGGGGAGTAGTAAATGTATGCTTCTAAGCCAATACAATCAAAAGATGTGGCCGTTTATGTCATATATATTGGTACTCGGTAACTCACATAACAAAAGCTATAGCGTACTTCCCTTTGGCCAGGATCATTTAATTTCGCAAGAAGCAAGGTTTCACAGTGCAATTAAACTAAAAAATCAGAAATTGTTAATTTGTAATTACATCGCAGGTAAAATATTTATTTTGTTATTTGTTATCCGACTCCAAACATGAAACAATAAAGTTCTCGAAAGTTTTGGAATTTCCGGGACCGATATCTTGCCAGTATCAATGTCGATAACAGGCAATAATAGTCTATATTCTCGATTCCCAGTGTGGATGAAACGTCTGTATGCAGAATTAAGTTAGGTTAGTAGGGAACCCATAGAGCGCTAGCCCTACTCGAACCTGGCCAATTTTGGATTACAATACACTTCACGGAAAATACGCAGGAATCGGTAAGTATATGTGGCTTTATATCTGAGAAACAAAGAAATTTTCTGCATACTGACAGTGTATTTGGTTGGTACAAGGGACGATTGTTTCGTTGGTACCATTTGTTGTTATTACTTTCGATTGGCCATCCATCTATGTGGACTCCTACAACAGCTCGCTGTCAAGTGCCAGCGCTGCTTATACGTCGTTCAGGCATTCCGAACGTTCGGCTCCAGCGAAGGCGGTGCACAGCAGTGCAACGGTGAGCCACGCGACCTGCAATCAGGACAGATAAAGAGTGCTGAGAGGCAGGCAGAGGGAGTGCGCGCGCGGCCGCGACGCTCATTGCGTATTCACTGTACGGGGGCGCGCAAATTGCCGCAGCCTCTCTCTTAATGTGTCCCTTAATTATGCAGGCGGCTCGCTGTTTAGGTAAACAACTTGATCCGGGAGCTCACAGGAGGCCGACGTTTATTGGCGTCAGCCAATGCGGCGCGAGCTGATTAAACGCAGCGGGAGTCGACGTCACCGCCAAGCAGCCGCCGAGGCCGACTAGATCCGCCCGCACTGCGACCCAAAGCCCAGCAAAAGAGCCTGTAATACCACGGCTGCTTCTTTGGCTTGTTACCGATATATGTAACAAGGTACGCAAAGGAGTCTATGTGAACTTCGAAACTAGTACACCAGAAAACTGCATCTACATTTAGGTCCTCCTCAAACCGCTGTACTATTAGTGGGGGAGAGCAGTCATCCCCTTTTCTGTCGCTAATGAAGCGAGGGCAAATAAATCGCAAGTACCGGGTGATCAAATAGTCAGTATAAATTTGAAAACTTAATAAACCACGGAATAATGTAGATAGAGAGGTAAAAATTGACACACATGCTTGGAATGACATGGGGTTTTATTAGAACCAAAAAAAGGTTATCGGGCCTTTTTTCTTCGAGGAAATGCGTGATTCTGATTTTGTAACTGCTACCGTGACGGGTGAGAGGTACGCCGATATGTTACAGAATCGCATCATCCCCAGCCTGGCTGATAAACACCTGCTGGAACGTACGATGTTTATGCAGGATGGCGCTCCGCCCCATATTGCTAGACGCGTGAAAGATTTCTTGCGCGCGTCGTTTGGTGATGATCGTGTGCTCAGCCGCCACTTTCGTCATGCTTGGCCTCCCAGGTCCCCAGACCTCAGTCCGTGCGGTTATTGGCTTTGGGGTTACCTGAAGTCGCAAGAGTATCGTGATCGACCAACATCTCTAGGGATGCTGGTGCGGTTATTGGCTTTGGGGTTACCTGAAGTCGCAAGAGTATCGTGATCGACCAACATCTATAGGGATGCTGAAAGACAACATCCGACGCCAATGCCTCACCATAACTCCGGACATGCTTTACAGTGCTGTTCACAACATTATTCCTCGACTACAGCTATCGTTCAGGAATGATGGTGGACATATTGAGCATTTCCTGTAAAGAACATCATATTTGCTTTGTCTTACTTTGTTATGCTAATTATTGCTATTGTGATCAGATGAAGCGCCATCTGTCGGACATTTTTTGAACTTTTGTATTTTTTTGGTTCAAATAAAACCCCACGTCATTCCAACCATGTGTGTCAATTTGTACCTCTCTATCTACATTATTCCGTGATTTATTCAGTTTTCAAATTTATACTGACGTTTTCATCACCCGGTGTACCTATGTGCGAACTGTGAGTTCCTTCCTTTTGTCAATGCAATCATTAAGCGAGAGGAACGTTAGGGGCAGTAGAATCTTTCGGCAGTCTCTCGCGAACGCTGGTTCACAAAAAGTCGTCCAATGTGTCACAAAAATATCTTCTCCCCTCCAAAGACTCCTTTCTAACAAAATAAGCATATAACCAAACAGGCGACCGATTTTACTCTTTAATATGTCCCCACAGAAAAAAGTCACAGCGAGTGAGATCTTGTGATCAGGGAGGCCATTTCATGAAACAGCTGTCCCCTTCTGTAGCACGGACGATCCATCAGCTCCGTGTTCAGGTACCCACGACCTTCACGATGAAAATGGGGTGGAGCCCCATCCTGCTGAAAGATCAACGGAGAGTCCGATTGCATTTGAGGCATCAGCCATTGCTGGAACATGTCGAAGTAGGAATATCCAGTGACAGTGCTCTCGGCGAGGAAGAATGGCCCGTACAGTTTTTCGACGTGACAAGACACAAAAAAAATTTACCTTTGGGGAATCACGCTCAAATGCATTCGTGTGGATGCTTTGTATCCCAGATTCGACAATTATGTCCGTTCACATTCCCATTGGTGTGAAAAGTGTTTTAGTCGCTAAAAATTAAGTGATCAACAATGCCATCCCCATCCTCATTCAATTGTTGCAACTGCGAACAAAACTCAAAACACTTGTCTTTATCGTCGTTATTGAGCTTCTGCACTAGCTCCAATTTGCATGGTTTCATAGACAGCTTCTGTCGCAGGACTTTCACAATCTCACTGGAGCCATTTAGAGTTTACAGGATGCACGACGCACTGATTTCTTTGGACTTCTTATGAATGTCTCTCGTACGCGCTCCACATTAACTTCACTCACACTGGGACGTCCGCTTCTCTTTGCCGGGCACAAGCAACCCCGTCGTAACGCATTTGTTGTGCCAGTGGTAAATGGCCTTCCTTGTTGGTGACTTTTTACCGTACTTGGTTCTAAACATCCGTTGAACAGTTGTAGCACACTTGTTTTTGTCGAACTCCAACACACAGAAAGCTCGCTACGCATGAACTCGCCATGTTTGCGACTAGCGCTGACTATCGGCAAATTACCAAACCACGATGTGGTGATGTACATGAGAAGAAAAAACTTTCGGGTTTCTCTTCAAAATGACATATGTATGATATCTGTATAATGTATGGTTCTTGTGCAATAAATAATTGAAAGTGTTCCTCGACTTTACACCCTGTATAAACGATTTGGATGACGATCTGAGCAGCCGTCTTAGGTCGTCTGCAGATGAGGCTGTCGTTTACCGACTAGTAAATTCATCAGAAGATCAAAACAAATTGCAAAACGATTTAGAAAAGATAACTCTGTGGTCCGAAAATTGGCAATTGACCCTAAAAAGTGCAAGGTCATCCTCATTAATGCTAAACGGAATGCGTTAAATTTAGGTTACACGATAAATCAGTCAAATCTAAAGGCCACAAATTCAACTAAATACCTAGAAATTACAATTACGAACAACTGAAACTGGGAGGAACGCATAGAAAATGTTGTGGGGGAATCTAACCGCAGACTGCATTTTATTGGCAGGACACTTAGAAAACATAACAGATCTACGAAAGAGACTGCCTACACTACGCTTCTCCGTCCTCTTTTAGAATATTGCTGCGCGTGTGAGATCCTTACCAGATAGGACTGACGGAGTACACCGAGAAAGTTCAAAGAATGACAGCACGCTTTGTATTATCGCGAAAGAGGGGAGAGAGACTTACTGATATGAAACAGGATTTGGGGTGGACATCATTTAAAAAGAAGGCGTTTTTCGTTGCGGCGGAATCTTCTCACGAAATTTCAGTCACCAACTTTCTCCTCCGAATGTGAAAATAGGGAGAAACGATCACCATAATAAAATAAGGGAAATGAGAGCTCGCACGGAAAAATATAGGTGTTCGTTCTTTCCGCGCTGTACGTTATTGGAGTAATAGAGAATTGTGAAGGTGGTTCGGTGAACCCTCTGCGAGGCACTTAAATGTGATTTGCAGAGTATCGATGTAGATGTAGATATTTGTCTATATTTGAGATCCTGTTCCGCACGATTTGACTTAGTTAACAGTCTATAGTGTGCAGGCAGTTAACAGTTTTGCGTAGTTTTGTTAATCTTAGCCGGATAGCTAATCCGTTAAGAAGACTGCTCAAGAAATAAGTGAGTCCAGGTTCGAATCCCAGTAGACCCTATGGTTCCATTTTGGACAGCAAGCCTACAATGCGCTTCTGAATGCTATAATCAGCGAACATCAGGCTTCCATTAAGTTCTTACTTCGTCGTGTAATTTCTTCGAGCAGTCAGCCAGGTATGCAAAAATTCCACTGTTGACATAAATAAAACGAAGAGACACAGTAACAGATGAAGCAGGCCGTGAGGAGTGCTTGCATAACGAAGGGCATTACAGCAAGCGCTGGCTAAGGTGTAGGACTGAGATGTTCGGCGCCAAGATTTTCATAAATTCAAATATCTGTGTATGTGACCCACATTTTTCGACAAATAATTTTAAAATTTATTACATAGTGTCCTTGTGCACGACAACATTACATTTACCATAAAAGCGAAAATAGTGGGTGTACTAGTAGCTTTCGAAACGTTATTAGTGTAATGACACCTCCCAAGTGGATCGTAAAGGCACATGTAAATTGGTTGACCTTTGGTAAGTGTCTAATTCATCGCTTTAAATACTCTCATGTTCGACTGAGCACTCGAAAAGCCCTAGTGAAAAAGTTTGTTTCCCGACTCTCGGCCACTTTTTCAGTATTCTGGCCATCGGTCGCTTTTCGCGCGTCGCTCGATACACCGCTGCAGCTCGTTACCAAACTTTATTAATTATCTCTTTTCACAGAACCATCCCCTCCCCTCCCCCAAAGGAACGGATACTTCTGTCGGGGTTTAATATTACCAGCCAAGCGCGGTTCCATTCGTTTAATCTGATGCAAAAGCGCGTAATTCTCAGTAGCAGAATGACGACTCACCCGTTCCTTCTTCCCTTCCTCGAACACTGGTAGAACTTTGCTTCGTGGTGCAGCTGAAGATCCTGCAGTGACTAAGCATGTCCTTATACATGAAAGGAATAGCCGCGGAGAACCAACGGCTAGGGAAAATCAAGGAGCCGTTGAGTGAAAGCCAACAAATCCTGTCCGTTTCATCTAATGTAAACTGGACTGCTTTGATATAACGGTAACAGGCAGCCGTTCTCGAAACTGTGTTACGTCAACAAAGTAAAAACTGTGCAAATTAACCTGATTCTTAGCGATATTGCGGATTCTCGATAATTGTGAAATTCCAGCATTTAATGTAGCCGGTTGACGCTAAAAGTCGGTATAGTCTATTTTGGTCAAGAAATTTTTCGCGACCGTTCATGGATAAAAAGTTCTCGGTTAAATTGCAGCTTCAAATTCAGGGAAAATACAAAGCTTTCGCTCACTGCATTCATCATCGTGTCACGAGCGAAGTCCGACTGTCGTGAAAGTGCCGATTCTTCGACTTTTATGGCGAGAGGACGACATCTGATTGGCTAGATTACGTAGGAAATCAAAAGACTGTGTTCTATTGGCAGAACACTTAGAAGATGTATCAGCTGTACTAAAGATATTGCCTTCATTATGCTTGTCTGTCCTTCTCTGTATCCGGCCGCGGTGGTCTAGCGGTTCTAGGCGCTCAGTCCGGAACCACGAGACTGCTACGGCCGCAGGTTCGAATCCTGCCTCGGGCATGGATGTGTGTGATGTCCTTAGGTTAGTTAGGTTTAAGTAGTTCTAAGTTCTAGGGGACTGATGACCACAGATGTTAAGTCCCATAGTGCTCAGAGCCATTTGAACCTTCTCTGTAGTATTACAGCTTTTTATGGCATCTTTGCCATGTAGGTTTGACGGAGGACGTCGAAAGACTTCAGAACAGGGTAGCTCATTTTCTACTATCGCAAAAAATTGCGAAAAGAGTATCGTAGATATGTTAAGCGAGTTTGGGCGAGATCTTTTCACAAAATTTCAATCCGATTGGCAAAATGTTTTGTCGTCCCCACGTAGATAGGAGTCAAGTGACTACTGTAATAAATTAAATCACAGCTCGCAAGGAAATATATAGGTGTCAATTTTACCTACATGCTTTTCGGGAGAGGAACGGTCGAGAAATTGTCTTAAAGTGTGTAAGTAGGCTGTTTATGTTTTCTCTATGTAAGTAGGCTGTTTATGTTTTCTTATTGGCAGCGTTACGTAGCGCTCAATATGAAAATCACTGGCTGTGCTGTGTGCAGTCTGTGGCTGCTTTGCATTGTTGTAATACTCGCCATTGTAGTCTTAGGCAGCTGGCTGTGAACAGCGCGTAGCGTTGCGCAGTTGGAGGTGAGCCGCCAGCAGTGGTGGATGTGGGGAGAGAGATGGCGGAGTTTTGAAATTTGTCATGAACTGCTATATTTATATATGATGATATCAAGGTAAATACATTGTTTGTTCTCTATTAATATCTTTCATTTGCTAACTATCCCTATCAGTAGTTAGTGCCTTCCATAGTTTGAATCTTTTATTTAGCTGGCAGTAGTGGCGCTCGCTGTATTGCAATAGCTTGAGCAGCGAAGATGTTTGTGAGGAAAGTGATTTGTGAAAGGTATAGTTTAATGTTAGTCAGGGCCATTCTTTTGTAGGCAATTTTGAAAGTCAGATTGCGTTGCGCTAACAAAATATTGTGTGTCAGGTTAAGCACAGTCTTGTATAAATTGTTCAAAGGGGACGTTTCAAGTGGCTCTATGAACCCTTTGCCAAACGCCGAAGCGTGAGCAAGAGCTGTCATGTAGGTGTAGAAAAGTAATGACTTTAGGCCACAGATTGTGGCCTATATAATGTACTAATATCTGGAGCTTTAAACTGCAGATCGACAATTCTGAGCAGTGAAGACATTTCTCCGAATATTTCATCGGTGTGGAGAGAGCGTAGACGCAGAGCACGGTGCAGATTTGGGTTACCGATCCCAGCAGATTATTTCACTATTTTGAAGTGCTATTCTGTTAATGCGAATGCTATTCTGAGAAGGAGAAGTTAGCACAACGAGTTTACATTTCATAGTGTGACTATACGTCCGCCATGTATGAAGCAAATTGAATTCCCGTCCGCCATTTTAACTACAGGGTGATTCACGAAGATACGCAAATATTTTAATGTTATTCTACGAGTGTAACTAAAAAAATGTGCAAATAAAACAGGTCCGCTAATGTTTAGTTATGGAGTTACGGCTAATAAAAGATTTTGCCTGAAATTTAGCAACTTCGCTAATATGAAGCCATCGCAAAACTGTACAAGGTTAAAGTAAAGCGCGATTTCCATTTATTTTGTTGTTATTGATCGGGTGAATCTAATAAAACATGTCCCAGACGTGTATCTGCAGTAGTTTTCCAGAATATCCAGAGAATCAAAGACATAATTTCGTAAAATTTTTAATTTATTAACTACCTGATCCAATTAGTTTTTTTTTAAATTCCAGACAAATGTACAACGTTTTCAACAGAAGTTGTAGAGAATTTAATTTTGGAAAAATGATGGTAATAACGTTTACTGAAACTGTATGAGTGCGTCAGACAATCTGCCTTTATTAATACCATAGCACACGTGAATTCATGTTAAACGGGAAAAAACAAAGCTCAGTGTTAAGGAAGTTGTACAGTGTACACACAATTCGTCAATGGATTCGCATTAAGTGTTCAAAAATGTCTCTACCCAGTCAATGCATTTGGCTGCACGTGTATGAAGAGATTTTGTTGCACGTTTCAGTTTCACAGAGTTCTTCTTAATTTAGCCTATTGCATTCATAATGCGAGCAAGTAATGCCACACGTGTATTGACTTCGTTCTCATAAATTATGTCTTTCATCCATACCCATACACAAAAATCCATTGGTATTAAATCGAGCGATCTGGGTGGCCACAGACTTGTAGCACCACGACCAATCCATTTCTGGGGAAAATATTCATTTAAATGTGTAGTAACGGCTGGGCTGGGGCAGGGTGGGGTTTGGTGAGGTGAAGTGGGGGAGGTGTGGAAGCAGTTGACATATAATGCGAACTGATTTCGATATTTAACTATTAAGTTTATTTTAGCCAAATTCTCACTTAAGTTGTGTAATGGTTGTACTGGTTCATCTGACTGGTCATTATCAACCGATGACAAATACTTGTTGTCCTATGGCAAGCTGCGAGTCAGTATTTCTGTAAATTTTTATAGAGTGCTTTCAAAATATGTTAATGCTATTAATTGTTTCATGCTATACATAGGAGTATTTTTTATGAAATCCCATATTTTGACTTTCCCTGCAATTAATTACAAGTGTGCCTATGGCGATGCCAAACAATAATGAATGTTTGGAACCTTCGCATTGAGCTTCGCAGTTGGATGCAGGAAGCACAGCTAGAGCCAGGACAGGGCTTGAGCCACACGACACGACGCCGCTGCGCTGCGTCAGCGGCGGCCACGCCCGCCTGGCAGGTAGAGCAGCGTCGGGTCGCCTTAATTGCCGGGAGAGGTCCCCGGCTGGCCGCACAGTGTAATTGTCGCCGCTAATACGGACAATGGTAGGAGTAGTTGGTAGGGGGACGAGGCGGGGACGGGGTTTACGCGGCGCTCACGCCGCCTCAGCGATCTACGGACACTGGACAGTCTCTAGCTCTCCGGTTCCTGCGTCAGTTGTGCGGAGAACGTACGTACATCGTGTGCTATGTCGGACCAGAATTGCAAGGGTCTTGGTATGAAAGGCCACAAGACCGTATTTAGAGTTGTTATACAGGGTGATTCAGCTGCCCCTACCGCTGTCGTTTTATGCAGCCCGCAGTGCTATAGCTGGCCTTTATAATCCACGGGCGAGATTTTCATATTCTCTCACTCGCTACGCGCAAACCTTTAGTCCTACAGCAAAAATGAGCGGGCGTTTTTTGTAGGAAACGTTATTTAGTTAAATTTTGTACTGCGATACATTTTCGCTGGAGGCCACGGTTTCGAGTTATTCCAGAAAATCGTACGAAATTGACCATCAAACGCACCTACACCCCACATTCATCCTTCACTAGTCAGGATTTATACTCTCTTGTTCGTGGCACTTCTTCCTACCACTGTACAAAAATTTCCGATTACACAAACTATTCCCGGTATTCGAATGTTTTTGTCTCTACTGACTGGGCTGTTATGCTACCAGCGTACTCGGCTACTTCGTTAACATTATTAATTTAAATGTGCTCGTGAATGTGATGAACGAAAAAAGATTTATGTAAACGTTACGCTAAAACTAATTACGTCGACAATTCGATCCAAACGTAACCCATGCAAACGCAGCAGTTTCGCAGTCAGATGGCCTGACCATTTCAGCGATTTAATTGTTGATTTTATGCTGTTAAAATTTACAAAATTGTTAGGTAAAATTCAGACAAATTTTAGAATTTGTAAGTGCTGGAGTAAGCCTGCGGCGTAATAAGACCAGTCAATGAAGACCAGCAAAGTCGAATGTGCGAAATAATTTGTGCAGTCGTTAATATTTGTACAGTGGCAGGAGGGAGTGCTATGAAAAACATCCTGATGGGTGAATGAATGTGGAAGTTGGGGTGCGTTTGAAGCTCACTTTTGTACTTTTTCTTGAGTAACTCGAAAACTACGGCCTCTAGCGAAACCCTAATCCAGTAGAAAATTTAACTACACTAAATGTCCTACAACAAAGCCCACTTCATCTTTCCTGTAGGACTAATAGTCCGTGCGTAGCGAGCGAGAGAATATGAAAATCTCGCATGTGGTTCACGAAGGCCAGATATCACACTGGAGGATGCAGCTGAATCGCCCTGTATTTTTTTGTAAATTTCTCGACAAGAACATACATAAAATAAGACAAGGTAATTTCTATAGCGTAAAGCGATACATAGCACTACTTGTTACCAGTATGTGATGGATTCGAAAACGCAACAGATTATGTGATCAGATTAATCCTTACTGAACTGAGGATTAGCACTTTCTTCCGTCGACCCTTTCAATTAGGGTCCAGTTAGAACCTTGTAACGAAATTACTGTCCTAATCAAACGTATCTCATATGAAGTAGTAAATAAGACGAGACCACTTACATTGCGTTATTAACGGAAATGCATGTTGTTGTTTTCTCCAGTCAGAAAACTGGTCTGATGCAGCTGTCCACGAAAGTCTGTCCTGTGCATAATTACTGCGGCCTCTGTCAACTTGAACTTGAACCGGTTTACTATATTCAATCTTAAGTCTCCCTCTACAGTTTTAACCTCCCCCGTCCCCCCCCCCCCCCCCCCTCTCATACCCCTCCATCATCGTATTAACTAGTCCTTGATGCTTCAGAACGCGTGCTGTCAAACGATCTCTTCTTTTATTAAAGTTGTGCTACAAATTTCTTTTCTCACCTCTTCGATTTACTACCTCTCTATCATTTATACGATGTTCCCATATAATCTTCAACATTCTTCCGTAGCCTTACATTTCAAAAGCTTGTATTTTATCCACTTCTGTACAGTTTAGCGTTCACGTTCTACTTCCGTATAAGTCAATATACCAAAGACTTTCAGAAAAGGCTTGCTAACGCTTAAATTGCTGTTTGATGGTTACAAAGTTATCTTGTTCACAAAAGCTTTTCTTGCTATCAGCAGGTAGCAATTTATTCCCTTGTTCACTTCATCGTTTCCAGATGTCTCAGACTCGATCCCTGGTTAGTCTTAGGATTTTTATTGTTACTGGAATTGTTTGCTAATGTGAAAAATTCCGCCGGCCAAAGTGGCCGTGCGGTTCTAGGCGCTGCAGTCTGGAACCGCGAGACCGCTACGGTCGCAGGTTCGAATCCTGCCTCGGGCATGGATGTGTGTGATGTCCTTAGGTTAGTTAGGTTTAACTAGTTCTAAGTTCTAGGGGACTAATGACATGAGAAGTTGAGTCCCATAGTGCTCAGAGCCATTTGAACCATTTTTTGAAAAATTCCGGGTTGCACTGTGGCTTGGAGTCCACATCAAACTGTAGGTCCCCCTGAAACAGGAAAGGGTGAGTCATTTCAAAGGTGGGAGGAAGACAACGCCAGAGTACCTCCAGTGGACCATGCCTAGTAAATCACTGTGGTGTTAAAAGTAAGCTGCGGATTGATGACAGCAGAATTTTACTTTTTCTGTTATCACTTACTTTGCTAAAACTCGTCTTCCCTTCATCGACTCATTTTCTAATGGAATTTCCTCAGCACCACTTGAAGTAATTCGATAACATTCAGTTACACTTGTTTCAATTTTGTTACTGTCCATCTTTCATAAACCGATGCCCATAGCCCATACCATTCCCTTCCTACCGTTGCCCCACATCCATCTGGACAGGACAACAGTCTACACCATGTAGCCAGACGTGTCGCAGCTGTTTGAGAAACTTTTTTATGTAGAACACATATGAAATGACAGCTATCGCTAGAACAATAGTCGAAAAGTCTTCGAAATGTACAGGAATTGCGTCAGTTATGCCTGTACATAGGAATACACCTAATTTCAACCACTTATTCTACTACAATTCGTGTCATGGAAGCACACAGCGGCTTCGCAGACCAAGTGAAAGAACGAGAGAAACTACTTAACGAGCAAAGTGACTTCATGCACAGTAGCTATTACGCTATTTATAAGAGGATATTAGAGCATTACTTTAAGATGGGACACAACGCTCTACCAAACAGCAGCTGCGGCAGCCCACAGCACAATGGCTGCGGCAAATTTGACACAGCAGAGGAAGCTTTGTCTGGGCGCGGCGTTCGGGCTGCCACAGTAGAAAACTCCATCCACGATCACCAAATAAGAGGAAGAATTTTCTTAAGTTTCTTCTAAAGTTTTTAATGACATCAAATCCCTGATCACCGTTTTACATGTTTTGCTTGGGAACATTTTTCTGTATGAATTATTTCAGTCCATAGAGGGCTCTTTTTAGCGCTACCGGTTCTAGGATTGCCAAATCGAAGGAGGAGAAGATATGTTTCGAATGTTTTAAAGCTCTTTTAAAGCATTTAATAATAACCTCCTCATCTATGTTTCACACGTTAGATTTAGGAAAATCTGTTATATATTCTACCACTTCATGGAGGCCACTTCTGAGCATTACAAACTTTACACCAGTTAAGAACCTCATACAAATATCTTTTCTTTATTTTTGTAAATTTTTATAGAGTGCTTTCAAAATATATTAATGCTATTAATTGTTTCATGCTATACATAGGAGTATTTTTTATGAAATCACATTAATCCACTGTCTACATATAGAGGACGCTTTTCAGCGCAGGTTTCTTAAAAACAATCATAAAGCCGCAACAAGTTAGTGTATGACTAGCTAGGACTGTGAACCTCCAATTCCACATTCGATAGGTTACTCTGGAGCTGTAACAAATGGTACGTTGCGCAGCTGTTGTACTGTAACTAATTTCTTAAATATTTAAAGCTTTCTAAACATAAATCTTCAACTACCTGTATTTTGAACCAGAAATTTTTTGCAATAGATTTGAAGTTGGGCAGCTGGCCCTAAACCGGTCATGTGGAAATAAAGAAAAGAAATCTGGAGACGTAATTTGGACAGTTCTGAGTAAGCAACGTTCGCCGACAATTCCTGATGAAGGATAGGTCTAGTTTTGATAAATATCGCTGTTATTCGGTGGTCGGATGTTAACGTCTCGCTGGTCGCTCTAGGTTCTAGCCATCACTAACAACAAAATGGGTATGACTGTACAACTCTGATCCTTAAAAAGAGACGTCAAATATCATTCGGATTTGTACATCGGTGACTGGCACTTTTCGCACAAAATTCCTTAGCATATTCACCCTAAGAGAGACGGGCACAGTATCGGGACACGCCCAAGCCTCCGAATGGCCGACGATATGGAGGCGAGACAGCTCCCCAATGTGACATTTCCTGTAGCGGGATGTAAGGGTAACGCCACTGACCCACTTCGGTCCGTATAAATGCTACGAAAACTAATGCATAATGTATCATGTGAAATCCCAACAGCGGCCTGTACAAACAGGGAAGAGCCGGCCCCGCGGCGGTGCCTTCACTCAACATGCGCTGTTTGTTCTGGCGGGTAGAAGGAGGGACGCGCGAAGCTCGTGGGAAAGCGCCGGGCTCGCTGCCGCGCGTGCAGTTGTGGTGTCGCCGCATAACAAAGGTGGAACACGTCTGCTCCCTGCGACACACCAGCAGACGACCTTCCGTGTGATGTCAACTCAGTGCCACGAATTTACTAGTTTCCGCTGCGTCCATGTGTTAGCGACAGACTGGGCCCTCCGCACTACTCGTCTCCAGACATTAAACAAGCATGCATTTCAAACAGTACCTTGCTTGTGTCGTCGAGTACCTTAAATGTTAAAAATGTAGGTGTGGTCGAGGTGACAAAAGTCATAGGATAGCAATATGCACGTATACAGATGGCGGCAGTATCGTGTTCACAAGGTATAAAACGGCAGTGCATTGGCGAAGCTGTCGCTTGTACTCAGGTGATTCATGTGAAAAGGTTTCTGACGTGATTACGTCCGCACGACGGCAATTAACAGACTTTTAACGTCGACTGGTAGTTGGAGCTAGATGCATAGGATGTACTATTTCAGAAACGTTAGTGAATTCAATATTGCAAGATTTACAGTAATAAGAGCGTGAGTAGAACGCCAAATTTCAGGCATTACCTCAAGGCAATGAACGACGTCCTTCACTTAACGATCGAGAGCAGCAGCGTTTGCGTAGCGTTGTTAATGCTGACAGACAAGCAACACTGCGTAAAATAACCGCATAAATCAATGTGGCACGTAGGACGAACGTATCTGTTACGACGGTGTGGCGAAATTTGGCGTTAGTGAGCTATGGCAGCAGACGACCGATGCGAGTGCCTTTGCTAATAGCACTACATCGCTTGAGCGCCTCTCCTGGGGCTCGTGACTATATCGATCGGTCCCTAGACGACTGGAAAATCGTTGCACGGTCAGGTGAGTCCCAATTTCATTTGGTAAGAGCGGATGGTAGGTTTCGAGTATGTCGCAGATCCCACGAAGCGATGGACCCAGCCGGCCACTGTGGCCGAGCGGTTCTAGGCGCTTCAGTCTGGAACCGCGCGACTGCTACGGTCGCAGGTTCGAATCCTGCCTCGGGCATGGATGTGTGTGATGTCCCTAAGTTAGTGAAGTTTAAGTAGTTCTAATAACTAGGGGACTGATGACCTCAGATGTTAAGTCCCATAGTGCTCAGAGCCATTTGAACCATTTGAACCATTTTGTCGATGGACCAAAGTTATAAACAAGGCACTGTGCAAGTTGGAGGTAGCTCCATAATTATGTAGGCTCTGTTCACATGTAACTGACCGGGCCCTCTGCTCGAACGAACCGATTACTGACTGGAAATGATTATGTTCGGCTGCCTGGAGACCATTTGCAGTTATTCATGGACTTCACGTTCCCAAACGACGACGAAATGTTTATGGATGAGAGTGCGCCATGCGACTGGCTTGAAAGAACATTCTGGACAGTTCGAGCGAATGATGTGGCCACCCAGATCTCCCGGCATGAATCCCATCGAACACTTATGGGACATAATCGAGAGGTCAGTTCGTGCACAAAATCCTACATCGACGACACTTCCGCACTTCTGGACGGCTGTAGAGGCAGCATGGCTCAGTATTTCTGCAGGGGACTTCCAACGACTTGTTGAGTCCACGCCACGTCGAGTTGCTTCACTACACCGGATACAAGGAGGTCCGACACGGTATTAGGAGGCATCCCATGACTTTTGTCACCTCATATTACTTGCCAACAGTGGACGAAAAATGCGTCGATGACAGAGATCATGTGTATTGTACGTTTAGTGGCTGCGCTATTATCGTATGTCTTTACATTGTGGGTTGTCGTCTAATCAGAAATACTTGCAATGAATTATAGTGTATAAGTACTGTACAATCTCTTCAAATTTGTCAACCACATAGGCGTAATTAAATTTCACGTATCAAACTACAGTGCTGTATTTATAAGACACTTTACTAAGTGGTTTGACCAGTGGGTAAAATTAATTAGTTACTTAATTCCGTGTGCCATTAATAATTTGCACTATTTCTATCGAAACGAAGTACCATGAGTCGGTTCATAAGCGAGGAACACGTGATGATGCTGGTACACGCACAAGTGTGACGGAGCACGCCGTTCATCGTACATTGTTGAACTTGGAGCTCCGCAGCAGACCACCCCTATGTATTCACAAGTTGACCCAACGATATCGACAATAACTACTGCAGTGGGCACGGGACCATGGGGATTCGACCTTCGATCAATGGCAACCTGTCGGCTGTTTGGATGACTCACATTTTTGCTGCACTACGCCGCTGGTCGTCTCCACAAACTCAATTATATCGAGATGAAGGGCGGCTCTAAACGTGCAGCGTGCCAAGGGCGCAGGCTAGGTGAAACATTTTTATGCTATGGGAGACATTCTCCTGCGCTTGCATGGGACCTGTGTCTGTAATGGAAGACACGCTGGCAGCTGCGAACCGCCTGCATCCCTTCATGCTTGATGTCTTCGCCGAAGGCAATGTCATCATTCAGTAGTATTACGTCAGTGTCTCGGAGACAGAAAAATGATACACTGGTTTGAGGAGCTTTAGAGCGAACCCACGTTGATGTCTCGGCCACCAAATTCGCCTTATGTAAATCCTGTAGAATCCACCTGGGTCGCTAGCGGGCGCCACCACCACCTACGCAAATCAGCGGCCCGTTATTTGCGCGAATTGCATGGCCTCTGCGTAGTGCTACATACCTCCACAAACCTACCAACAAACTATCAGATTCCTGATACGCAGAATCAGTGATCCATTTCGTTTCAAAGACGGACATAATGTTGCGGCTCTTCACTGTAAGTTGTTAACTAAAAAATCATCTATACAATGGGATATGTCAAAAAAGATCATTTTTTTAGATTTGATATTTGGTTTGCTGATCATTAGAAATTTTATTTTATTAGGCAAATAAATACAGATTTTTGAAGCTTTACAGTGGACACCTTTTCTGCACCAATGGCAGTTTTAATTGTGGGAGATTAAGGTCAATTTCCCTTCTATTGATGACGCTGCTGCATACACACCTTTTGTTTTAAAAGTGACGTGTACTATTTATAACGAATTTCATTAACGAATGTACATAGATTGCTGTGGTATGGGTGCAACTCCTGGAAGAGCTACAAACTGACTGTGGCCTAAGAAAGCTTATTATTCTTCCTCTTCGGTTTCGTTCAGTAAGTACTTCCGTTCTGACAGGTGTTTTATTCTGTTGCTACTGAAGCTGAACAGGAAATTTTTGGATTGTACAAACTGTTTTCTCTTTCGAGATAGTGAACTAAACTGCATGGTTTCATGTTACAGCGCTGTCAGCATGTAAAGCTTCTGCCACAGAGCCGTGCCAGCTCGTAGCATTCAGAGTGGGATAACGAATAAAAGTTGTGTCTTCGGAAACAACAAAATGTTTTTGAAAAATATGCCGATCAAATGTTTTGTGAAAAGATTTTCCTAAATAACAACAATAAAACAGATTAGAGAAACGTTTGAGGCGCCTATCAATGACGCTCGAAATCATCTACAGCAAATGAGACTGCAACGTCTTTATAATTCACCAGACAAATATCGTCTAGTACTCTTTCAAATTCTGATATTTTAAGTTAAAAATAGAACTTTAATTTTTCAGTCGGCCCTCATTTACTGTAGAGTACGTGGTTTGGAGCATCAATCGACGCGGAAGCAAATGTTTCTGTAATATATTTTACTTCTTTCCTTTAGACAAATAACTTGACCGGCTTTTTCT
This sequence comes from Schistocerca serialis cubense, assembly GCF_023864345.2. Lineage (NCBI taxonomy): Eukaryota > Metazoa > Arthropoda > Insecta > Orthoptera > Acrididae > Schistocerca > Schistocerca serialis. The sequence goes on along the minus strand of NC_064641.1, from coordinate 612,484,394 downwards.
TTCAATTTTTTATTTCAAAAACTTTTTGAGGACAATTAAATATGACAGCAGTGCAACTTTTTATGCGCAAAATAACTACATCTTGAAGACGAACTATCAGACACATCATTTACATATCTAACAGCAGCTGTTCATGAAATATTTCAGTTTTCCCTTAAACCACTAATTTATTACCATGATTACTTTCAAGCTATTAAGTCTTTTTTGCTATACTAGACCCGCCGCTGGCCAATCTGACACCTCATTTGTTCATTTCCCAATCTGGGTTTGGCTGAGAAAATAGGGAAAAGTATCCATTGTGTAATTTCTAGAGAATCTTGTTTTCGCTTCTCTCAAATGGTTAAAATGGCTCTGAGTACTATGGGACTCAACTGCTGTGGTCATCAGTCCCCTAGAACTTAGAACTAATTAAACCTAAGTAACCTAAGAACATCACACACACCCATGCCCGAGGCAGGATTCGAACCTGCGACCGTAGCAGCAGCGCGGCTCCGGACTGGAGCGCCTAGAACCGCACAGCCACCGCGGCCGGCTTGCTTCTCTCAAACATTTCAGCAAAAAGGAAATTTTACCACTACTTGGAAATACCACTTGTGGCTATTTATTTTGGTGGTTGCAGAAGCAATGCATCTCTGTGGATAAGCACAGACTTCGCCCGCCAGTGAAGTGAGCATTGAGCAGTTCTTTCAATATAGGGATCCTTCTCCATCATTTCTCCAACCTTTAATTCCCTGACATTTCCGATTTTCATGTCATTCAAGTCGACCGATGGAACCAGTAATAGATCTTTCTAACTTCGAAAGTATTTTGTCATTGGAACTTTACATTGCAACGTTATGAGCCTGGAAATGACGTGCTACTATAGCATTTTGTCTATGATGAAGATGAGAGCACTGTATCAGGCCAGAGAGTACGGTATATTATTTCCAGTAGCTATTGCAGACTTCAGACAATGTAAATCTTATTTAAACGATTTAAAGAACTATTATCACTGTAGTTTGAACTGTCTTTGAAGACGACGCCACTGTCGCTCCGAATTAGCCTAATATTTTTTTGTACTAGTAGTTAAAAAACTGATAAACGCTTAACTAGGTTCTAGTGGGCTCTTACTACGCTGTTGTCTTCTAAGAGTAGGGCATCACTATCGCACATCGCCGCCTGTGTTACATTTCGGTCGTTTCGCTTGCATATTCAGCGACCATTACCATACTAGGCTACAGATTACGCTTAATCTAGCCCCGTGAAGTATTTAGCGGCGTCACGCCGTGAAATAAGGCCACGCTCGTGCACTGCGGGGACAGGATGATGTGTCGCTCCGAGGACAGCACCCACTCTTGGCCGCGCCTCCTATCTGATTACCGCAAAGTCTTACGCTCTTCATTTACATTTACAATCGTATTCTGAGAAACCACTGGCTAATTGCATGTTCGGACCGTTATTCCACTTAGTTCTTTGAATTACTAGGTGTTACGTGGGAGTATGTTTCTTCCCCTTCCTTCTGTATGCACCGAATTCCCTTTACCTCCAAGTCTGTAGCATCCTTAGCAAGAGTTTCTAGGCATTCCTGCCTTGCCGAAGGTCTCATTACATTTCTTTTCCTTCCATCAACAATATCATTTCCGTCCAATGCTCTCTTCTGCCTTTACCCTTCCTTTTCTCATATTTCTTATTCCTATGACCCCCTAGACCAATGTTCTTATCCGACTCTCCTCATGTGGTCATACCATTTGGACTTACGTTTTATTTCTTCAGTCACATCTTTTATCTGCGCCATTAACCTTCTTATTTTTTCCTTAGTCTTACGTTATGGCTTCGATATTCGACAGTATCTAGGGAAACCACTATTTCGTGAGGACTGGAACTTCTAGTAGAAATTCTGGCATAATATTTACACTCATGAACCCAAACACTATGTCCACGTGCTACATAACATGAAAATCCACCTTCGGAAAGCAATACAGGAGTGGATTTGTGTGACACGGATTTGTAAAAGGACTCGATAAATTTTCGAATGTATTGGCACCAGATGTCTCCGTACAGCTCACACAATTTCCGTAAATTATGGGCTGGTAGTTTCTGAACGAGAAGCTGGCGCTCGATAGCGTCCCACAGGTGTTCATCGGGTTCAGATCAAGCGAATTTGATGGTCAAGACATCAACATGAGTTCACTATCATGCGCTGTACCACGATTATGGCCTTGTGACGCGAACGGTTAACCTACTGGAAGACGCCATCGCCACCGGGGAACACATTGGGAATAAAGGGATGCTGGTGGTCCTCAGAAATGTTCGCGTGGTCCGCAACTGACGTGGTGCCTTCGATTAGCAACACCGGCCCCATAGAAGCTCAAGTCAGGTCCCGCACAGAATAATACTGCCCACGCCAGCCTGAGTCTACAGATGTATGTTTCGAGTAAACAATCGCGTGGATCACGGCGTATCCTTATACGACCCTCGACCTGATCTAACAAAAAACGTGATGGATTCGAGCAGACGACACGCTCCCATTGATCTACGGTCGAATCTCGATGATCCCGTTGCGTGGTGGGGTTGCTGTTGTTGTTGTTGTTGTTGTTGTTGTGTGCATATCCCTGAGATGCAAAATTAAAGTCTCCACGCCCGGAAAAAGGAGTGAAGCTCCGTATTCAATTTACTTTTGATAGGCAATGAAGTCGCGCAACGGATAACGTCTGATTAAGTCTGAATTTAACAGTTATAGACCCACTTTTAAAAGTTAATAGGTATCCATGAAATACACAGATCAACCACCACACGACAGCACATTTAGTTAAGGGCGGCATGTATTAAAGGAAAATAAAAGATGTTATGTATTTCCCTTAACGAGCTTTCAAGCGGAAAAACCTCTAACAAGATACCAAAGAATGCAAAGGTAGAGAACAGTTATGTTTAATCCCGTTCTTAGTCCCAATTTTAGGGACCCGTAATGAATACTGCCAGAAGAACAAACATCATTCACAGATGCAAAGAGCATCTTGCAAATCAGACATCTAACTGCGATCATCCATTACCGAAACGACTAACTCCACAAAGTCAACGAATATCGTGCTCCCTGAACTGTACCACGAAAAGGCACTGTTGGCCGAATCTCACCAGACTGACTTCCAGTCAGAAGGCACAGTGTCGAAACAGAAGTTCTAATTTCTCTGTCAGGTTCTGAAAAAGTTCCAAGTCTTCCACAAATGATGGTAGTGATTCCGAGCACTGCCTAATCTCCAGCCAAGTTTTGCCGAGACTGCGATCACTGCTCCAATTAAATCTCAAAGATTTTGACAGAACGCCAGCAAGAGTGACACTTTTCGTTTATTTCGTGGACGGGGGTGCGCGTAGAAGCTAATAGTCTTTCTAGCTGCGTTACGGAGCAGCGGTTGAACACTATGCCTTGCAGTTCCTACGAAAAACTTCCAACCATCGCTTTCCTTAAGTAAAGACATTCCTCCAAGTAGGCGTCACGCCACCGCACGAGTGCTTTCTAGCTTCTGGCGCGCTGCCTCCTGTCATGTTAACATGGACAGCCCAAAGTCAGGGGAAGCACGATAGTGGAGGTTGCATCGTCACTGAAGTTCACTACGGTCGGATGCTTCCACCCCTCCACCGTCTCTCTCTGCGAAGCTGCTGTGCCGAATAAACGGAGAAATACAGCTTCTGACAAACCGAAGTGAACAGCTAATACAATTCCCAGCTTCATCATAGGCAACATGTGGAACTGCATATACATTTTCAAGTAGTAACACGAACTGTGGAAAGAACATCTGCGTTACTCATTCATTATGTTAATAGATCTGAGGAGTACTATTAGAGCGTAAAAATATGAATGTAATATGTAGGGTGAGGCTACATGAATAATTAAGCCACCTTATACCACGCTCACTCCAATCGTAACTGACGATGTTATTGTATCAATATGGGTCCAAACAGTTGCTGCGGAGCCACATGTTCAACAACGTGCACCTGCATTGTACTCTGTTGTCAGATCAGCCACAGATAATCATCTATCCTGCTTCGTAGAAAGGGTAAGCATCTGCCGTTCTGTGATGAGGCTTGGACGTCCAATAGCTTGTAGACTTATCGTTATTTCACTGCCATTCAACCATTGTCCAATGAGCCTCAAGACAGTGACCCAGGAACAGTCATCCAGCTTCACAGTTTCTGTGACGCTCGTACCGAGACACTGGCCCATAACAATCTTCTCCTTTTCTATAACTGTTACATTAGTGGAATCCCATTTTCATCCCGTATCGTTGCCAGAATGGTTCCCCGTTCGTCTCTGCTCCACTTACGTACTTTCCTTGCGCGGCATGTGCCCCTAATGCAATCAGTCGACATTGAGTCTGGCGGTGGCCAGTGGTCATAATATTTTGGCTTAGCGTGTATTACATGCAGGTATGCTCATCTAACAAACATTCTATTTCATTACTTACTTTGACCAACGGATTGTGAAATGCATCAGCTGTTGAGTATTAATATGCAGTATACATGTTACACTGCTGGCCACCGTAAATGCAACACCAAGAAAGACAAGAGGTAGCACAACAAAATTTATTTTGTAGCTAACTTGTTGACCAAGTATCAAATGATTACGTTTACAGACGTCTGTGACATGTGGTTCCTGCCAGAATCAGTAGCCAGAGTAGCCACCATTGTTGGAGATCACCGCTGCCACACGTTTCGGCATTGAGTCAAAGAGACGTTGGATGTGTTCCTGGGGTACAGCAGCCCAAGCAGCTTCCACACGTCGCCAAAGATCATCTGGTGTGGCAGCTGGGGATGTAATCTGGGTCACTCGTTGAGCAACCATGGACCACATGTTTTCTATCGGCGAAAGATCCGGAGAGCGAGCCGGCCAGGGAAGCAATTCAATCTGGTTATTGACGAAGAACCTTTGGAAAATGCGTGCCACGTGTGGTCGCGCATTATCCTGTTGAAATATGGCTGTGGCCGAGCCCTGAAGGTAAGGAAGGACAACTTGCTCCAGCACCTCGGATATGTAGCGCCGGCTATTTAAAGTACCGGCAATGCGTACTAGAGGCGTGCGAGAGTAATATCCAATAACGCCCCATACCATAATACCAGGTGCAAGACCAGTGTGGCGGTGCATAATGCAGCTGTCCAGCATCCTCTCTCCACGGTGTCTCCACACTCGAATCCGACCATCGTGGTGCTGCAGACAGAAGCGTGCCTCGTCAGTAAAGACAACGTCATTCCATTCTGCCGTCCACATCCGTCTGTCATCACACCATTGGCGACGGAGACGTCTGTGGTACTGCGTCAATGGTAGACGAAGCAATGGACGCCTTGCGGACAGACCACTCTGCTGTAAACGGCGTCGAATGGTACGCGCAGACACTGGATGATGCGTTACAGACGCAATGTGCTGTGCTATGGTTCGGGATGTCACTGAGCGATCCGTCACTGCCATGCGCACAATTTGCCTATCAGCACGTGCAGTGGTGCACCGAGGTGAATGCGATCGACCACGTCGGTCCGTCGTACCCTCCTGCATCCAACGGTCACATATCCGCATTACAGTTGTTTGGTTTCGTCCAACACGACTAGCGATTTCTCTGTATGATAATCCACAATTTCGGTAAGCCACTATCCTTCCTCTGTCGAACTCGGATACTTGATCAAACGATGTTCGCTGTTGTCTACGAGGCATAACTGATCATCTTGTGAAACAACCACAAGGTAAACACACGTGCCGAAAGTACACTCGTCGAAATCACCAAGTCTTAAATGGCGCTATGAGGTGGCGCCACAGGCGCGAGTGATGTGCGTCTGCGCTGAAATTCTAATCAGTTGCATATCTCATCGCTGCAAACCCATGGTGTAAATTTCACTTGATTCGGATGCTTCCTTCAGGGTGTTGCATTTACGGTGGCCAGCAGTGTACGTTCAGACTCAACAAACCACAGTTTTCATCCGAACATCCTTGTGGCACTGTTTATGGTATAACCTATTTTGTAGAAGGGCCAGTCAGATGAAAACAAGATGGATGGGAAAAATGAGTAAACTGTTTATTATTTCAAAAGTATTCGCCGTAACAGGTAATGCATTTATCCCACTGTGAGACAAGAAGTTCGATGTCTTCATCCTAAAAACTTCGCGATTGTACCCAGGCGTTCACCTTTTCGTCCGAAGCAAATCGATGCCACAGATGTCTTCCTTCTGGGCTCAAACCACATGGAAATAGCATCAGGAGAGATCGGGACTGTATGGAGGATGTGTAAAGGCTTCCAAGCGAAACTTCTGAAGCGTACTCCAAACAACAGTGGCAACATGTAGGCAGCAGAATGATGCCGTCTGTCAAGATTCCTGGGCCTTTGGGCTTGATGGTGCCATGTTCCAGAAATTCAATCAGAAGCAGCCCTTTTCTGGAGCTGGTGTGTCTCTTCTTTCGACTACGCTGCAGTAGTGTCGCTGGGGAGCCCTTACACATGCTCCATTAAGTCCCGAGCTGAGAAGCTGCGACATGGTCGTGAATAGATCAAAGAACCAGAAAGTTTAGATTAAATTTCTTTTATTTCCGTCTATGATTTTATTCAGAGATGGCCATCTTCAGATTGTTTTAAAACACGGTACGGTATTGCATTGCCTCTGTTATTCTAATTATGATGCTAAGTTCCTTTGTTCATGCTTGCATGCCCAAAGGAATAGGCACTGCGACGACTGCAGTCGTTATGAAATATATTAAATGAATTCGCAGTTGCGGATGAGGACGGCCATCAGCTGTAGAATGGATTGACGACAGTGAAAATTTGTCCCTGTCCGAAACTCGAACCCGAAATTCCTGCTCGCAATAAGCTGATGGTTTTCCTCATTCGCAATTTCGAATTCATTTAATGTTTTAAACCATGTTCAAATATAATGAAACCATAGTGGCATCGTGCTGAGTTTGTGTGTAATTTTTGACGATGCTGGCATGGCTACATTATGACATGTTTTAAAACAGATCTGAAGATGGTCATCACGGACCGAAACAGGTAGTCTAAGGATCTAAGAATTTTGTGATCATAGACGGAAATAAAAGAAATTTATTAAGTCCCGATCTCTCCCGACTCGATTTCTATATTTTCGGAACCCTGAAGAAACACATTCATGGCCACAGAATTGCGTCGGGTGGAGAGATGCACGCTTGGTTTCAATCATGGTTCCGTAGACATCCGAAAACATTTCTCCACGAAGGTATAGACGATCTAGTCTCACAGTGAGATAAATGTGTTAACAGTCATGACGATCAATTTTGAATTAATAACCGGTTTACTTACATTTGTACCATGTGCCCCATTTTTATTTAAGTGCCTCCTTGTAAGTCTGGTGGTATTCGATACATTGGAGAAGGGTAATGTCGGTTGAAGACGGACTGAATCTACAAAAATAAATATCTACTCGCAATATCGCAGAACCAATTTCCGGCCTAAGCCCATCTTTGCAGAAAATATTGAGGTATTGTCTTCAAGTTAGTTCCTTTTATTACGAGTTTAATCTGAAAACAAAATGGCAGTAGACTGCAACTTCTGACGAACTCGCGGAAATGTAGTTTATTTGCAGCCTAAAGTTAAGGAAAGCAACATTGCTTTCGAGGCAGTGATCCACCGTTCGCTCCAAACTTGTGTGTACTTGTGTGTACAAGACAGATCTGGAAAACGCTAGACACTTGCCGGGAATCAGTTTGATTCAACGGATCCGCGAACAGTTGGGCCGGTCAGCAGAAATGAACTTCGCGGTCAATAGCAAAGGTACATACCACAATACATGTGTGGCAATCAAAACTTTGTACTGACCGGCAGGGCTGCGCCCGGCGCTGAAGGGCAGAGGTCGGGGCTTCCCGGCGTTAGCGGCTGCCAATTAAACTTGCGTCTCGGTTAAAGTAGCGACTCAGTCCGGCGTAGTCCGTCATGGCGTAATTGCCCCCGCAAACTCCACTGCGTATACACCAGGATAGCCGTGTCAACTGTTCAGACGACTGCAGTCTCCACCGACGCTTAAAACGGCATCTGGTTTAGAGAGTTATCTGGTGAACTACACTGGTGCCCATAAAAACTGCAATACGCGGTAGCATAGCAAATAACGTAATTTTACTTATTGGGTGTGAGTAGGAAGAAAACACGATCTGAATTTATTGGTGGCTTGAGGATACAGCGGGAGTGATATCTAATACACAGAACTGCAGTAACAGTGGCTCTATCCCGACTGGGCATCGAGTCGAACTAAACTTGGATGTCAAATACAGGGGTGTCATTCCAAGTAGCTTCTGCGCCACAGTTGATTAATCGCAGTGGCTGGCAAGTAGTGGCGTCCGAGCTTTTCGGCAACCTGTGACCAAGTGTTCGTAGTTAGTGAAAGACCTGCGGATGCAGTGGCCGCCGGTTATCATCTGCTAATGTGCTACAGCACACTGTAAATATCGCACTAAAATTATGCTATTTTTCTTCGAATGCGAGCCGGAAATCGCACTGAAATTACACGATGCCTCTTAGAATGGGTGCAGGTATGCAACTAAAACGGACGAAAACGTTTTGTAGCGCCCTCTCCACGATTACTAGAAACCAGTGTCGAGTGCTGATATGACAGTCAGACGCACTAAAGGTCGCCTGAGACGCAAAACATCTGTCTGTTTCCCACTCCGCATGCTCTGTGGGGTGACGTCATCCCTTCTGGCATTACTAGTGCTGCGTTCGTCACAGCACCAGGTCAGAATTTTCTTTGAAACTGCTTCTAGCGCATTGTGCAAAGGTAGAATATCACGACTTTTTAATGAACTGTTGGTGTGACGGTGTAAAGAACAGACAGGTAATTTGTGGACGCTGGTTCGATTTCTGCTGGAACCGACATATTCTTTTTTCTTTTATTTTGTTCCTCAGAGTGTTAAACTATTGATTATAAAATTTAAATATATTTCAACGATTCGGTTACACACATAAAATTAACATATTCAATTTACAGTTGTAGTTACAACTATTGTAAATCAGAAGACTGTAAGCCACCACACTCTAGCACACTGGTTTAACTTTGCGCGCGAGCCATCACTTGGGGGATGTGCTGGCCAGGGAGAAAGTGAGACCCTCTGTCTCTACGCAAGTTAAGACAGCACGGGCAACACGTGGTTTTTCGTCATCTTGTTGAAGGATCATGTCACCAAGACCTCAAAGACAGGAGACATACATCAGCCTTAACACACGAGAAACATAATGCCTGCTGTTCAAGTTACAGTCTATATGAACCAGAGGTGGCCAGGCTATGTGGCCAGTAGCACCCCAAACCATGTCGCCGGGTGTTGGCCCTCTATGACACTAACTAATGCAGATGAGTACCGCTCGTTGTCTTTGGAGCCTCTACACACGGCTATACCTGTCACGTTGATGTAGCAGAATTGAGACTTGTCTGGAAGCATGACGTGGACCTACTCTTATGTCCACTGTTGCTGCTGGGCGGACCACTTTGCCGCACCACGCTCTGCTACCTCATCAAAAGAAGGCGCAACCATGTTCTCGGTATGTTGACAGTCCTTGGCACTCCATACGTCGTCCTATTCACCTTGTCGATACTTGTCTTGCATCAAAATAGCTCATTTTCCAACTCAAGGTGCGTGTACCATTCTCGCGAGCGAAAGATTTTTTGTGCTCTCGGGCGCTAGTCGCATGAGCCTATTGAGTTTCTGTAAGGCGTTAAGTATGGACCATTGAGTTCATCGATTCCATATTCAAATGACAGTCGTGGGATCCCGGGCAATGCAAGCAGAAATATCTCAGAACGAAAAAGCGCCATCTCACTAGACTACAATCCTGCCGCTGTCGAATTCCGTCGTATGATGGTAGACATGTGTAATTCTTACACGAGGCATGATAAGATCTTATCGCAAACAAACAATATTTATATGTTATTTCTGAATGATATGCCAGCTGTGTAATCTTTCCTTATACAAGATGATTCACCTGCCACTGCCAATGTCGTTTTATGCAATCTGCAGTATTACATCTGGCCTTCTAAAACCATGCAGAGTTTTTCATATTCTCTCGCTCGGTACGTGCGAACTGTTAGTCTTACAGAAACAATGAACAGCATATTTTTGTAGAAAATTTAATGTAGTTAAATTTTGTACTGAGACACGTTTCCGATAGAGGCCAAAGGTTTCGAGTTATTCAGGATAAACTAACAGAAGTGTTGCGGCAACTGCCACTGGAATTGGATGAGCATGCCCATAACGCTTTCATGCTTACTAAACTAAGATGGTATGATTTTTGGATTTTTCCTGTTTCCTTCAGCGGTCTTGTCTGGGAAGGATCTCAGCGTAAGGAGCTATAACTAATTATAGACATTAGACATCTATTTTGTAAGGAAAAGTTACCTGTGGCGGGGGGGGGTATGGTCTACACTTCCTGAGGATTCCTCAGAATTGTACTTAAAACCTTCTCTAGGCACAAATTTCTTTAGGTGATGATTGAGGATGCTAAGAATTGATGTCCCAACAATTCGTGCTTCAGACTCCTCAGTTCTCCCACTGATAAACTAGAATTGTTGGCTGGTAAGTTTTTCAGATGAAAACTGTGGGCGAACCATCGTGTGCAGTGAATCGAAGTCACTATCTAATGGAACGCTGGTTTACTCAACAAGATCTATTCGACCATGGCATAACAGCGTGGAACATTTCAGTAACAATGACATACGTACGCATGTACGTTTGTGTGTGTGTGTGTGTGTGTGTTTGTGTGTGTGTGTGTGTGTGTGTGTGCGAGAGAAAGAAAGAGAGGGAGAGGGTGCGATTCTCCAGTGTGTAAGATACGGTAGCGAAGTAGTTGACTTTTACGTGAATCACGTGCAAGTTTCCTTCTTATATACAAGTGTAACAAATAGCCAATTCGCTTAGATATAAGTGTGCTCTTACAAATCACCCTTTATTGGCACCAGTTACCAAAAGTTACTGTTGCTATTGTTTGTGGTGGTGGTGCTGCTGGTGTTGGAAGAGGATGCACAGGTACAGTAGGTGAATGAAATTATAAAATATTACCAGTAAAGCGCAAAAACTGCTATAAAAATAATCGACATTCCTTAAAATGAAACGTACGAAAACATACAAATGGCTTTTACATTTTTGTTGATTAAATTAAAATTACACACTTGGCTGTAAACAAAAAGTTATAATGTGGTAACATCTTTGCTATGGCCCCGAAAATAACTAGCAATTTCCCGACAGCACAATCGGCTGTCTTTTATCAGAAAACAAACAACTTTCAATGAAATATTGAGTATCGTATCTCCCATTTAGAATTCGATCGTCCCGTGAAGTGCAGAGAGAGGTGGATTCTAAATTGTTGTTTGATTTACGTAATTTCATTTCCTTTATTTAATCGCTATTACGTGCCACAATTTCCGATGTGACCTCATCTGGCGGTTTGAAATTACATATATCGAAGAAACCGACGAAAAAAAGCAAATAAAATTTGTTTTTGTTTGTATGTCAAAGGTTTCGATTATTACTAATCTACTGCTCTGTGCACTCTGATGTGACGATGGCCTTTAATTGACACTGGCCTGTTACGTCACAGGCGTTGGGTTTCACTCGGGCCCTGTACATACTGCAGCCCAAGTAATCTCCGCGGGTTACATTCTAACAACCGGTAACTCGAACAGACGAGTATACTGTTGCTGAATTTTACACCGCACAAGAGGCATTATGGTCAGTCTTTAGACGCTGAAGTTACATGGATTGTGTAACACGAATCTCTTTTGTAACTATCCGAGTTGGTAAATTTGTTTCGTCAAGTGAGTGAATTCTCCTCTATTTACACTGAGGCGCCTCCACTGTATCAGTACCATTAATGAAGAGGGACTGTCGTCTGTAACGTGGACTTGTACGCAAGGACATGACGAGACACAAATCATCAGGACATCGTTGTCTTAGTAAGCAGACCGCTACCACAATGTGTCCACGCTCCCCTCTGACTTTGTCATTAGGGATAACTTCAGCGTACAAAGCAAGGTTCTAAGAAGGCTACGTAGCTTTACTTCTAATAGAAAATGCTCATGGTATACTCTTTTGAAGCAAAATAAATGTTATTTGGGCTGAAGTCAGTCAAAGACCCAAGGTATTCACATTACCCTTCAGATGATCCATCATTGCCGTCCGATTCTTGTGGGTACTTGTATATGACTACTGGTTATCAAAAAACTAACCACAGCAACGAACTTACAACAATCGTCGTTATCTCTTATTCCAGTTCATCATCTATTGCAGGTTTTTTTTATTTCTAATGATAGCCCTATATTTCAATTTTCTCAAAACTTGGACTCGAAACTATAGTTAACATGCAAGACTCAAGACACTCCTAATTTCCGGTGACCATATTTCACAACTTTACAAAAAACGGCCAAAGCTTGCATCCCTCTGCGTTCGACCTACGAGCTGTTTATAAGGCTACCCTTACCACTGTCACAGTATTCCAGCAAAATGTTCGCCTTTTGTCTGTCGCACACCAACGAGGAAACAAAGGCTTATTGGCTCTCTATAGATTACATTAGAGACAGTTACTGTCTCTGTTCCTCATCGCACTGATGAACTGTAGGCTCTGAAAATGTTTGTACACGCAGAAGAAAAGATATAAGAATCTTTGTATACAGTGATTTTGAAGTCGGGACACATGTAGATTGCTGCTAATGAGTAAAAAGGGCACGTATCCAAAGTACGTGAAAATCGCTGCATGACTGATCTGAGATCAGTGTTATGAATACTGCGTTAAAATCATGGTAACAAGTGTATTATAGACTGCCTTATGTGTATAGACAAGACATGGATTAGAAATACCCGTGTAAGCTGGAGGTCTATTTTCGTTTGCCATATGATATACTGTAACATGATACGTGATAAAATGTGTCGAAAGCACAGTGTTATTAGCTGTTGGTAATTCCGAACAACAGTGTGAATATTAGCTTTGCAACAGCTAAGGACACTTGCAAGAAAAGTGACACGTAATTTTTTCTTCTCTGCAGTGTGATTTAAAAACACAAACGTGTGACAACATTATAAGAAGTGCAGAGCTGCAAAAGCAGAATTATCAACAGTAATACATGAAAAAAAACATGTACCTCATCCAGTTGGAGTGGATTTTATGAGACAATAGTGACGTTCTAAGAACAATCAATGACGATGCTGAAGATGGTGCTTGCAAGTAGAAAATTTTAATAAAACAACAAAAGAAAACGAGACAAGATTTAAAAAATAATCAAGACTTCCTGAAACCACGTAAAGTCAAAAATTATGCAGCGATAGCAAATAAAACATTAGGCAGTGGGCCTATGCACAAAAAGTAATCTATGTTTTACGAGTGCAGCGCTGTTCGAAGTGCTAGAGGACTGAGTGAAACAGAATTAGCATTGGAATGGTAAGGTAAACGGAAATAAAAATGCATTACCTAAAATAGGAATGAAATTTCAAAGAACGCGTTTAAGATTCCACAATTTTGCGCCAGACGACGACAGATTACGACGAATTAAGTGTTGAACACTTACGTACTCGTATATTCTGAGTCTGCAAATAAAAATGGCCTCTCTGTCAAAACTTACTCAGAATGTTATTATTGTGCATGCTGCTGTTGGTCGTTCAAATAGTTTGCTCCAGGAAAGCAAGCACAGCGCTTTCTGAAGATGACTAAAGGCTTCGTTTAGTAGAGCAGGAAACGTTTGTAGAGTGACAACAAAGAAGAAGGGTCTCTCAGAGCATTAAATGATCGTAGTCGCTGAGTAAGAGGTAGGGTTGCGGCTTGCTGTCTGGGAGAAGCAAGGGTCAGATAATTGGAGGACTGCCCTTTGGTTCTTTGACAGTGACAACGCTGCCGAACGACGATTCACCACTGTAATGCAGAATGAAACACATGAATGATTTTTAAGTTATCACTCTTGTGACTGGTTTAATGATTGCTTTATCTTTCTCCGCTGTTGTTGTTTTCAGTCAGAAGACTGGTTCAGTGCAAATGTCCACGCTAGTCCATCCTGCGCGAGTCTCTTCACTACTGAGTAAATACTGCAACCTACATCCATTTGAAATTTGAACCTGCAAACTCCATTCAACGTTTGGACTCCAACTTTTACCCACGTGCACTTGGAAGTCCATTAGAAATTGCAAGTCCTTAATACCTCAGGATGTGCCCTATCAAATTTTCCCTTTTTAGTCATGCTGCACCATTCGCTTCTTGTTTACTCAATTCAGTTCAGTACATCCTCATTAGTTATCCGATCTACCCATGCAGAACTCGACATTCTACTGTGCACCACATTTTAGAAGCAATACTCTTCTTACAGGAAATGAACTGGCAGTTGTGAGTATGAACCATCTCCGGCTGTATATTGGAATGGTGACAACGAAACTTTGTGCCGGATCAGGACTTACCATTAGGCTATCCGAGCACGCTCCACAGCCAGACAGTTGTCAACAATATGTCTGCACTCGTACACCCATTATGTGCAGGGTGAAATTATTGAACATACGAAAAAAACGCAAATTAGTTACAAACTACGACGTGCACACACTTTATTCAACATGTAAACGTCACTACAGATATTCGGATTGAGCTTATGACACGTTCGATATGCCTCTCATCATTGGCGATGATGTGGCGCAGACGAATAGCGAAGTTCTGCATGACCCGTTGAAGTGTCTGAACATCGATGCTGTTGATGGCCTTCTGAATGGCTATTTTCAGCTTAGCAACGGTTTTGGGGTTACTGTTGTACACCTTGTCTTTAATAGAACCCCACAAAAAGGAGATGCAAGTGCTCAGATCCGGATAATATGGCGCCCAATCGAGGCCCATGCCAGTAGCCTCAGGGTACCCCGGAGTCAGAATGTGGTCCCCAAAGTGCTCCTCCAGCACATGAAACACTCTATTGCTTCGATGGGCTCGAGCTCCGTCTTGCGTGAACCATATCTTGTCAAAATCAGTGTCACTTTGGGTAATTAGGATGAAATCATCTTCCAAAACCTTGACGTGCCGTTGGGTAATCGCCGTATCATCAAGTAAAATCGCACGGATTATTCCGTGATTGGACTTCGCACACCACACAGTCAGTCGTCGAGGATGCAGAGATTTCTCGATCGCACAACGCGGATGCTCAGACCCCCAAATGCGCCAATTTTATTGACGAACCTACCCAAACCGTCCACACGCATACTAATTCCCATCACGCCCCGGGGCCGACCGTGCAGTTTGAACGCCCTAACGCAAACCGTTCAGAAGCTATGATGATATTGTTTCATATAGTTCAATAATTGTCACCCTGCATTTTCCCCTATTGGAGACACAGTTTAACTGAAAGTGGCTTTCCCGGTGTCGGCGAGTAAATACCATATTGCAGTGCCTGTGTTGTTCAGAATTACGATACAATATTCCTTCGGACATTCATACTGTTATGCATGTCCAAAGGAACAACACGGGCGCAGCCGGTCGGTTTGGCCGAGCGGTTGTAGGCGCTTTAGTCTGGAACCGCGCGACCGCTCCGGTCGCAGGTTCGAATCCTGCCTCGGGCATGGATGTGTGTGATGTCCTTAGGTTAGTTAGGTTTAAGTAGTTCTAAGTTCTAGGGGACTGATGACCTCAGACGTCAAGTCCAATAGTGCTCAGAGCCATTTGAACCATTTTTGAACACGGGAGCTGCAGCATAGTAGCTTTTATTATGATTATATCGATGAGCTTGTGCATCCCTTGCATCGCCTGAAAAAGAGACTCAAGAATTTCGATAGTGGCGTAAAAACTCTCCAATAAAAACAATTGTAAATCTTAAACAAAATGCCCTCGTATCAAGTTACTGAGTGCTAACGACATCTTACTTATTACTTAAATAGCATAGTGAGCACATGTTTTCTGAAGACCGTTAACTCCCATTATTTTTGCAAGACTGATTTTCCGATTTGCAAAACATGTTATTACACGTGAATCCTCAACATCTTTTGTTGCCACTTTTCATCATCGTATAAAAGTGAAAAGTCCTCGCATACGTCACGGCAGATATAAATCTTAGTAAATAATGTTTTTAAATACATCATAAACTGTTTAGTTAGTTATTTACATTACCATTAGCTGTTGCTATTGACTGACAATGAATAAAAGCCCCAATTTTAATCTGAGATCGACGATAAAGGGAAAATGTTGAGCTGATATTATGTGATTGAACGTTTTCGTGTAGCGCATATCTTAAGGTACTAGCTTGCAAGAGCTAGAAGTGCTAACTGTCAGCAAAATCCAGACACATTAGTGCCCCAGATTTACGACCGTAAGTCTGATACTCGACTGTGCGTAGACGGATTTCTTAGACGGTTTTACACACTTATAGAGGCAAATGTTCGTCATCCATCTCTGGCTCAGACATACAAAACACGAAAAGAATTAACATTGTAGCCTGCAGTGATGTATGGGCTGATTTTGATCTACGTGATCGATTGACAATTCATATACCACAGCAGGTGGTATATAGAGCATTAATTTAGAAAATTTTCAGTACAGATATACTCTTGAGGATGCAACTTAGAAGTTGCGAAACTGATTGTGTTTGTGTCTTAAATAAATATAGCTAAAGCGGACTATTAGACTTCTCATTCAGTTTTATATTTTAACAGTTTCAACACCTGTATTTAAACACATGTTGAAATATATGAATCGTCAACTGGCCACGTATAACTATTTTAGCTGTGGCTGCCCAAGTTTTAAAATTATATGGAACTCCTTAGACAACATATCAGTGGGAAATGTTTTGGTATCGGGTCGAGAAACAGTTATTGTTCGTAGACAACTTACAAGAAACATGAGCAACTCCTTCAAGAACATATCAGTTTTCTTTTTATCTGCCTGTTTCGAACAGAAGTAGTTTCTCTGAAACCTTCTGATTTTACAAAACTATACTCATAAGCACCAGTGCCACAATGAACTCAATTCTTAAAACACTACAGTATCTAATACTTATAAGCATGCATTGTAACGAATGAACTACGTGCGAAAATAGCATAACTACCCTCCATTGAAAGATCATCTCTTTAGCAATGAGACGCACGTTCTCGATGTGGCAATGAAGTAACAACTCGGAGATTTTCCTTACCGTGAGAACTGAGAACCGTATGTACTAGAAGCGAGATAGGTAGCTATAACGAACTGTTAGCCGGAAACGCAGCGAACATTTGACCATCATCTCTCGTCCTGTAAGCACCTTCCAAGAGCAGTCAGTACTCTTCCTCCTTTCCTATTCGAAACCACTGCTAGCATGATCCGTAAAAATTAAAAAAATCTCCAGCAGACTGCATGAAATATACACTCCTGGAAATGGAAAAAAGAACACATTGACACCGGTGTGTCAGACCCACCATACTTGCTCCGGACACTGCGAGAGGGCTGTACAAGCAATGATCACACGCACGGCACAGCGGACACACCAGGAACCGCGGTGTTGGCCGTCGAATGGCGCTAGCTGCGCAGCATTTGTGCACCGCCGCCGTCAGTGTCAGCCAGTTTTCCGTGGCATACGGATCTCCATCGCAGTCTTTAACACTGGTAGCATGCCGCGACAGCGTGGACGTGAACCGTATGTGCAGTTGACGGACTTTGAGCGAAGGCGTATAGTGGGCATGCGGGAGGCCGGGTGGACGTACCGCCGAATTGCTCAACACATGGGGCGTGAGGTTTCCACAGTACATCGATGTTGTCGCCAGTGGTCGGCGGAAGGTGCACGTGCCCGTCGACCTGGGACCGGACCGCAGCGACGCACGGATGCACGCCAAGACCGTAGGATCCTACGCAGTGCCGTAGGGGACCGCACCGCCACTTCCCAGCAAATTAGGGACACTGTTGCTCCTGGGGTATCGGCGAGGACCATTCGCAACCGTCTCCATGAAGCTGGGCTACGGTCCCGCACACCGTTAGGCCGTCTTCCGCTCACGCCCCAACATCGTGCAGCCCGCCTCCAGTGGTGTCGCGACAGGCGTGAATGGAGGGACGAATGGAGACGTGTCGTCTTCAGCGATGAGAGTCGCTTCTGCCTTGGTGCCAATGATGGTCGTATGCGTGTTTGGCGCCGTGCAGGTGAGCGCCACAATCAGGACTGCATACGACCGAGGCACACAGGGCCAACACCCGGCATCATGGTGTGGGGAGCGATCTCCTACACTGGACGTACACCACTGGTGATCGTCGAGGGGACACTGAATAGTGCACGGTACATCCAAACCGTCATCGAACCCATCGTTCTACCATTCCTAGACCGGCAAGGGAACATGCTGTTCCAACAGGACAATGCACGTCCGAATGTATCCCGTGCCATCCAACGTGCTCTAGAAGGTGTAAGTCAACTACCCTGGCCAGCAAGATCTCCGGATCTGTCCCCCATTGAGCATGTTTGGGACTGGATGAAGCGTCGTCTCACGCGGTCTGCACGTCCAGCACAAACGCTGGTCCAACTGAGGCGCCAGGTGGAAATGGCATGGCAAGCCGTTCCACAGGACTACATCCAGCATCTCTACGATCGTCTCCATGGGAGAATAGCAGCCTGCATTGCTGCGAAAGGTGGATATACACTGTACTAGTGCCGACATTGTGCATGCTCTGTTGCCTGTGTCTATGTGCCTGTGGTTCTGTCAGTGTGATCATGTGATGTATGTGACCCCAGGAATGTGTCAATAAAGTTTCCCCTTCCTGGGACAATGAATTCACGATGTTCTTATTTCAATTTCCAGGAGTGTATTTGAAAATTAAGTGCTTATAATTGTATACTTCGCTTCCTGCCAAAGTTCTTTACTTTTCCACGTAGTGTTCGTTAAAATGATATTGCCCCTGCACAGAAACACATCCTTGTTTTGTGTGTTGTGTGAGTCCATCCGTTCGCTTCGAAGGGGTAGTCGTCTAGGTAGACTGTCTCCTGACGACCTCCGCACTTCGAGCGTTTTCCTCGCGATCTGTTTACTATACAGGATGGTACTGCAGTCTTCGCGCAGCGTAGGTGCAGGGAGAAGTTCCTCATAGTCAAGCAAGTGTGATTACATGCAATTCCGTTAAATTTATGTTGGAAGAAGCAAACGAGGAAGAAAAACTATCAATAAAAAGTGTGCATGAGAGGGCTGCAGGAACCGCTAACTATTTCAGTCGCACAATAAAGAAAACAAAGGAGGCGAGAAACGCAGCTACAAGTACTTCCCAAGGCTTTATTACTTCAGGAAAGACACAGAAGAAAAAGAAGAGGAAAATTTTATACTTAGGCCATAAAGACGTACAAGTTGTCATCGCTCTGATACAAACAATCTTTACACTACGTTGTAAGTGTCGTACTAAGTCTGGTATGCTACATATTTTTCGCTTTATGATATTTGCTTCTGACAGCACATGGTCGGACTTGTTTTGCTTCGACTGACTCTTTGGTTTTGCGTCCTCTTTTCCTACCGTATTGAGAAAGAACTCGTCTATGTTTTTCGAGTTACTGCTCATACTGACATAATCTATTAATACGTTCGTATGCAGAGCTGTAGCTTACAAGTTGTGCGAGATATCCGTTTTTGCGTAATCTTTACGTTTCAGAAAGCACCTCTCTTACAGAACGGTGGCCGTTACTCAGAGAAGCCCCCATCACTACCAGAGTTCTTTCTCAGTACATTCCGTCTGTGTAGGTATGGGCCAAGTTTTTCTGTTCGCATTGTCAGTGACGTTCACTTCTTACCACTTCTGGTAACAACGTGCTAGCTTCTTCAACAGCTGCATAGAGATTCTCCGCCTGGGATTTTAACCAGTTAACTGCAGTGGACTCGAGTTCTTCCTCATCTTCGATCCGGTGTCCACCAAAGCATTGTTCCATAGACAAGAGGTAGAAGTTGTCTCAGAGAGCGAAGTTGGCGCTGTGTATTGAATGATGAAAAAAGACCCAAAGGGAATTAACTTTGATACGAGCAGGAGTGTGTGAATGCGCTTTGTTCTAGAATAGGATTGTTCAGAGCTACAGTTGGCGCGCTGTCTGTTTTGGACGGTACGACTCAATTTAGTGTGTTTTTCGCAGCTTTCGCCAAACTGTCGTGGTTGGCTTACGTTGCAGTCACGTTCCCGTCAACCAAAATATATTCGTTTTTACCCCACGAAACGAGAGCCGCCATTGCTGCCTCCAATAAGAAGATTGCTCGATACTTTTTTCTTTTTTTCAGTTTCATCCAAGTTAAACGTCTCACTTGCACTGATCTTTGATTCGATTCTGCACCACCTATAACAATGTGGTAACTCAAATCACTTCCATCTTGTCGATAGAGGTCCATAAGATCTCGTCCACTTTGCACATTGTGTTGGTCGGTTACCATTTTCCGTACCCATCTCGTACACAGTTCACGATATCGCAGCTTTTCTTGGACAATCGTGTACAGTGCCCAAAATGAGGAAATTCATCAAATATGGGACCATTTGTCGATAGTCGATCAGGTAGCAGTTTGTAGTCCACTTGTTGCACGGTTTCAACAATCAGCGCTCTTCATCCTGCTCGTTTGGGCGCTCACTTTTAACATACTGCAACTACCATGTATAATTTTTTTCCTATTTCACTGGTATGAATATTTACCACCTAGTATCTAATGATAGACTTAGAAATAAATAATAAATTCAACAGTTTTATTCATTACTTTTCTCACGGAGTACATGCTGACGTATATTTCACTGTCATGCTAAAAAGAAAATTTTTTGTCGCATCAAAAGTTAAAGTCGCAAAAGCATTGCTTAATTGTCTATGAAGCTAAGTAGAAGCTTTAACCCCCAATTGAAAAGCTGCTCCGCAGATAGAGGTAATTCCTTGGGTTTCTTCAAGAAATTCATTCACCAATGGCATGATATCCTGGAATAGTTTGAAAAGTGTGACATTTATAAATTTAAATTTTACGTTCCAAATGACTACCTGCCGCATCGACCTTTGCAGCACTAGTAGCATTGTCCGACACAAGAGTTTGCGGATATCCACTTAACGTATGGTGCAGCAGAACGTAATGGCCGGGAAGTTAATCAGTGCCAAGCGCCATGCTAATTGGAAGGTATTTGTCACAATGGATAGAAACTTACGAGAAACTTCATCGTTCGAGTTAGAGTGAGCTGATGAGGATTCCTCATAAAGAATTACTAGCATTGTAGAATTTAAAGAAATGATATTGGAATACGTAGCAGAAGATGTACCTGTAAGCGGCTGTCATTTTGATCAGTTACTATAAGCTTCAGCTCTTGCAGAACTGTGTAAGCTGTTTATGTCAATAAGAAACTGAATATTCATTTATCAGGATTACGTCTTGTACTCTTAAGTCTCAGTTGACGATCAATGATCGTGTTTACAGGTTCGAGACATCCTGTATAAGTTGGTAATACAACAACGTTTTTGAAACTTTATGAATGAAAAGATGTAGGCTTCGGATTTTATTCCTCAGAAACATTTAACGCAATAGAGATTAATTACGTTTGTGCCCAGCGGAAGAAATACCACTTTCCTAGAAGGAACCGAAGCGCTTAGGAGTAGATACGTGGACCTATGTGTGCCTCCCTCGCCAGTGCAGTTCACCGGAGTTGTCGGTGCCTGCTGCGGGCTGTAGTTAATTGGCGCCGCGGTAGGACCAGCTCAAGAAATAAAAGTCTCCAGCTGCTAAAGCGGCCGCGGCGCCAGAGGCTGCTACTTGCGACTGCCGGTAAAATGGCGATCATTAGACGGCTCGGATGGCGACGCGGCGGCAGGCGGACTGAGCTAGCAAGCGGCGAGGATTTCGCTCCGGAAAGTCACCTGCGTGTGCACGCCCGCCGTATCTGCACGGGAATTACGGCAAGCGTCGCACTCAGCAGAGAAATAAAGCCCCGCTTCGACGGACTTACCTGCCCGCGAGATACAGAACTTACTAGTGATCTGGGCCTACCTATCGTCTCTCCCCTGCTCCATGTACGTCTCCTCGCAGCAAGTGTTCTACGGATTCCTGCCCTGTGCGCCCTCTATCCTCTAGCGCACTGCGTGACGTACGAGGGGCTTTTAACAACGAATGTAACATTTTTTTCTGAAAGAAGGTTGATTTTATTCCAATACACCATATTATTCCCCACTCCTTTGGCTATAAAACACTGTTTTTCAAGGTAATCTCCGCTCAATGCGACGGCCTCACGCCACATTGCTGAAAGGGCCTGTATGCCCGCATAGTACCCCTAAACTGGTCGACGTCGGAGCCAAGGTCTTGCTGCATCCATAACCTCTCCATCACAAACGTACTGCTTCCCGCAGAGTGCACCCTTTATCAGCCCGAGCAGTGGGATTCGGAAGGCGAGGAACACAGAGGGCACTTGCCTTTGAGTTCCCCAGCTGATGGATGAGTTACCACTACCAACACAGACGTCTAGTTGAGTAGCGAGATGTTTTATTGAGATTCGTTGATCACATCGAATGAGAGTGCCCACAATTTCCAACATTGTAGGAGAGACAACTCTGTGCGACCGGTCGACATGCGGGAGATCGGACTGGTTGCGATGACGATAGATGCCTCGCCCAACGATTCACCGTGCTTTTATTCAGTGCCAGCGCGCCTATGAATATCTGCGATGCTCTAGTTTTCCGCTAAAAGAAGCTCTATGACAGCTCTCTGCTTGGGACCCACCTCCGTTACATACGCCACTTTGAAGGCTATCTATAGAGCCACTACCTATCGGAACTTCATGGAACTGTAGAGACTAAAGCAGGATTTTTCTACGATGTGCCACAACAAATTTCGCATTTCTTCAACCGAAACTGGCCGAGAAAGAAATGTATTTTATTACTTGTCGAACGCTCCACGTATATGCCCCAGACTGAGTGTAATCTGCTTCACAGAACAGAACGTGACTCCTTCCTGTATAATACCTGATGTCACATAACCTCATTCGGCGGTGGTTGCTTTGTAGAGCTGTAGACTGTATGTAATGGCACCGGACCGTCGTGTCAGCCTCCGACGTTGACATCGATTCTGTCGTGTTTGTACGTACCCAAGACAACGACGTCGATGAAACTGCCACATTTGTTGGTGTACCATCGCAGACTGTCCAACGTGTCTACAAGGAAATGTGTACTACTCTCATTCATGTAACACGGCATCAGAAGTCATCCTAAAAGGCAGGAACGGTAGACGATTGCAACGCCTTGTCAATGACAATCGGTTTCAAACTCTACAGGAATTGCTACTTTCAGTGAATATGGGTTGATCTCAACAAATTTCCGAGCGAATAATGGGAAGAAAACTACAGTGAATGGACATTTGGGGTCAGTTACTTCGTAAAAGGCCGCTCATTGAGCACCATATAAAGCTGAACGTCTTCGGACGGCCAAACAGCACAAAAACCGAAGCGTAGCTGTGTTGAAGCGTGTTATGTGATCCTATAACATACTAGGTTCAATAAGATGTTTAATCGGCAATGCGTCGAAGATGTACTTCAGGCACGACTGCAGCCCAGACTTTAACGTTGCTATGGACATCACCCACAACGTTTATTTCAACGTTGTCCGTGGCCAACTGTTGACCTTGCTTGTACATCTTCATAATGTGTATGCTGTGGATAGTCACGTTTTCCAAAATCGTAATACGTGAAGAAACTTTTGACTCTCTTCCTCACTGAACTGTGGTCTTTATCAGCGCTGGAAGCGGTGTTACACGATATTAGAAATGTGTCAATTGGTGGCTAGATAGATGTTAGATGCGTTTATTAGTGAACGCCTGCCAATCTATCTCTGGTAGCATTCTGACGAATCAGTGCTCTGGATAATTCACGACAAGGCAGTTTTGTTGTCTGCCCGCAGGTACGAATAGTCAAGTGAAGCCATCTAATATTGTCGCTCTCACTGTCTTCGTGTTACTGTTTATCCAAATATTTTGATATATTATTTTGCGTAGATATATGAGTATGATGGGCAAACATCTATTAGGCGCACTACGAATGTAGTGGTGTGGACATGTTGGAATGTGGATCTCACGGGGAGCGGGCAAGGGATAAGTCCCTGCAGACGCAGTATCCTCTGTGCCCGCGGTGGCTCATATGGATAGAGCGTCTGCCATGTAAGCAGGAGATCCCGGGTTCGAGTCCCGGTCGGGGCACACATTTTCAATATGTCCCCAATGAAGTTCATCAACGCCTGTTTGCAGCTAGGGTTTCCATTTAATTATCATTTCATTTCTAGCAAAGCTGCATGGTCATCCACGGTAACTGTTCTTTCGGGAACAGATACTACCGTCATATATAGCAAATAATAATTTAAAAACCGAATTCATTTTTCTGTTCTGCGCTACAACACCGGAAAAAAATCGTAATAGAATCGAGCGTAAATAACACTTTATTTCATTTTCACAAAATAGTGATGCTCATGGTAAAAATTAAAGTGCCAATGACTTTTTCTTACTTTTGAAGTTGACCATTGAAGATATATTGCCGGCCGGTGTGGCCGTGCGGTTATAGGCGCTTCAGTCTGGAACCGCGTGACCGCTACGGTCGCAGGTTCGAATCCTGCCTCGGGCATGAATGTGTGTGATGTCCTTAGGTTAGTTATGTTTAAGTAGTTCTAAGTTGTAGGGGACTCGTGACCACAGATGTTGAGTCCCATAGTGCCCAGAGCCATTTGAAGATATATTTTGTATGCTGGAGGAGTCTTCTGTCAGTGACATTTATTATTTATTCTGAGGTGATTATCACTATGATGTTGATGATCATAAGATCATGATCATGACGATGCAATGAACGAGTCGTACGTTTGAGAATGTATCTTAGTTTTTTGCGTATCCGTTACTGTTTTGAAAATAAGTAGCATTTTCACTCTGCAAAATGTAGACGTCTATGATGATTGTTTGTGGTGTCATTGTAATCAACTTGTTTTCCACTTATTTCAATCTGCATCAATTATTTGCGCGCAAAAGCATTTAATGGTGATAAAGGTGTTAATATATTCGTTATTTAGCACAAAGCTTTCTGTTAAAACTGAAAATCGCTAGAGGCTATAAATTTCATTAATATATAATAAGAAGTAAGTCCTGCTATCCATTAACTTATACCCTCAAATTTCCTGGTGTGACAGATATATCACATCGTAATTTTGAGGTTCAGAGTACTGAAGCAGTAATAACTTTATCTGAAACTGAGGAAAGAGGCAATAACAAGTAGTTTGGATTAAAAATAAATTTAGAAAGTTTTACGGCGTTGGTAATTGCAGAGGTAAGATGATTCGTGTACGATACATCTATTCTCGCGGCCAAGTGCAAGCTGCAAGAGAACAGTTGCTTTTTCATCTGAGGGTTGTTGCATTAGTCTGTTTTTTATGTAGTATGTTTTGGTGGTTGTATGTTACAGACATTTTCACCACTGTAAATGTACTTCCACAGAAACAGTTGTGA
Source organism: Schistocerca serialis cubense (assembly GCF_023864345.2). Classification (NCBI taxonomy): domain Eukaryota; kingdom Metazoa; phylum Arthropoda; class Insecta; order Orthoptera; family Acrididae; genus Schistocerca; species Schistocerca serialis. The sequence continues at coordinate 612,459,010 of NC_064641.1, read as the reverse complement.
TTGGGGCAACAAACGGCATAGATCATAATTACACTGACTGAAAAGAATCTCAACACCAAAAATCAATTAATGTAAAGTAATGAAATTTCGGGCATAGATGTCTAGGTAACATATTTAAGTGACTCACATCGTACGCTATTACTTTAATAACCAGTGTAACGGCCAGAATGGTGAATGCAAGTATGCAAACGTGCATACATTGTGTTGGACAGGTGCCGAATGTCAATTTGTGGGGCGGAATTCCATGTCTTTTGCACTTGGTTGGTCGGTACAGGGACGGGTAATGCTGTTTGTGGATGACGCTGGAGTTTTCGTCCGACAGTGTCCTGTATGTGCTCGATCGGAGAGAGATCTGGTGATCGAGTACGTCGAAGCAACATGTCGATACACTGTAGAGCATGTTGTGTTACAACGGCGGTGTGTGGGTGAGCGTTATCCTGCTGGAAAACATCCTGTGGAATACTGTTGATGAACGGCAGCACAACAAGTAGAATCATCAGACTGACGTACAAATTTGCCGTCTGGGTGCATGGGATGACATCGAGAGTGCTCCTGTTGTCATACGAAATCGCACCTCAGACCATAACCCCCGGTGTAGATCCAATGCGTGTAAGACGCAGTCAGGATGGTTGCAGGCCTTCAACTGGTCTCCTTGTAAACAACACACGGCCATCACTGGCAGCGAGGCAGAAAAGCTTTCATCAGAGAACTCAGAAAATCTCCATCCTGCCTTCCAATGAGCTCGCGCTTGACACCATTGAATTCCCAAGTGGCGGCAGTTTGGGGACTACAGGGCGCCTGGCTCGGAGCTGTCCTTGCAGTAACCGGCTTGTAACAGTTCGTTGAGTCACTGTGATGCTAATTGCTGTTGAGTTGTTGCTGCAGATGCAGTACGATGTGTCACAGCCATAAGCAGAACATGACGGTCTTTCCTGTCAGCAGTGTCAAATGGCCGTCCGGAGCTGGTCTTCCTGCAACCATATATTCTCTTGACCACAGCTGCCAGCAGTTACGTAAAGCGCCGGTCGGAGTGGTCGAGCGGCTCTGGGCACTACAGTCTGGAACCGCGCGACCGCTGCGGTCGCAGGTTCGAATCCTGCCTCAGGCGTGGGTGTTTGTGATGTCCTTAGGTTACCAGATGGTAGAGCTCTTGCCCGCGAAAGGCAAAGGTCCCGAGTTTGAGTCTCGGTCGGGCACGCAGTTTTAATCTGCCAGGAAGTTTCATATCAGCGCACACTCCGCTGCAGAGTGAAAATCTCATTCTGGAAACATCCCCCAGGCTGTGGCTAAGCCATGTCTCCGCAGTATCCTTTCTTTCAGGATGCTAGTTCTGCAAGGTTCGCAGGAGAGCTTCTGTAAAGTTTGGAAGGTAGGAGACGAGATATTGGCAGAAGTAAAGCTGTGAGACCGGGCGTGAGTCGTGCTTCGGTAGCTCAGATGGTAGAACACTTGCCCGCGAAAGGCAAAGGTCCCGAGTTCGAGTCTCGGTCGGGCACACATTTTTAATCTGCCAGGAAGTTTCGTCCTTAGGTTAGTTAGGTTCAAGTAGTTCTAAGTTCTAGGGGACTGATGACCACAGCAGTTAAGTCCCACAGTGCTCAGAGCCATTTTTAGTTACGTAAAGCCTTTCCGCAATGTCGCGGAAGGAACTACCAGCTTCTCGAATGTCTAGTACACGAACTCTTTCAAACTCAGTTAGTTGTTGATAATGCCGTCTTTGTCGCATTAGAGGTATTCTTGACTAACGTCAACTCACCACGTCCTTTCTCAAAGGTAACTAACGCTCACGACTGTTACAGCGTGTATTTACGTCCACTGGCGCCACTCTCATGCGACTGGCGCGAAATCTGAATAGACATCTTTCAGATGTAGAAACGCGCCTAATGTCGTTTACCTCGCACAGCTCCTTCTTGGTGTTGTGATTTCTTTCTGTCAGTGTACATTATTAAACTGTAACGAACCACTTGAGACGACAAGTATCCCTTGTACTCAGAAAATATCGTTGTATAATCTACGGAATGTTATCAATTCATTTTGGGGTTCAAGCCTGTTTGTAAGTTGCATTAAGCCTCCACACGCTGTAGCATCTATTCACCGTCTCTGTAAGGCAATGAAAATCCAGAACGGAGAGAGGAAAGTTTGCTGGTGTGTTTTCTCTTCTTGTTGAGAGACAGCAGAAAATCCTCCCCCGTGCCCTGGCGCTTCGCTCTTTCTCCTTCGCCAACAGATGGACCCGGAACGATACGGCGGGGTAATTAATGATTTCGGTGAGTGCGGAAGTTGTGCGTGGCGTCCACGGCGCTTAATTAATGGTCTCGCAGGCGCGGCGCGAACAGTCAGCGGCCGACTCTTAAATTACGCACTCCAAAGGAAACGCCCTCCGCCGTATCGAGGCGCCGTTCCAAATGTTGTCGCGGCACAGATCTCTGGTGGCGGGTTCCTGCGTTCACTACGTGTGCCCGCTCTTTGAAGATTCCGACGCAAAAATAACGCTTTGTCGTTCTACTCCGTGATTATAAATTGAGGAAATAACTCCATAGAAGCGATTGCGTTGCATATAATGCCAGTGATATTGTCGGAACACAAGTATAAACCACGTGCTTCTGGTAGTTGCACATGATGTGATCACACAAAAACGGCTTTTAGTCTCGCACCATTTAACGCTCCTTCCCTAATTACAGTTTTCTTCGGTGCAATCACACGCAGCGACCTCGTTCAGTGATTGATACTACACCTTAGTATTCTAGATGTGCATCTTTCTAATCCATGTGCGGGTATCCTAAATTTGGATTTATACGTTTATTTATTTATAAATTTTTTATGCTTGGGATTGAAAAACTATTAAGTCAACATCGCCCATGAAATATTCTTTACTGGGATGGATTACTAGTTTTGGCTGACAATTTAGTCACCCTCAGAGTTAAGATATAAAAAAGATTTTTCTCATGTTTGCACTATACAACAGCATAAAGAACTGCACATAATGGGCCGGCCGGAGTGGTCGTGTGGTTCTAGGCGCTACAGTCTGGAGCCAAACGACCGCTACGGTCGCAGGTTCGAATCCTGCCTCGGGCATGGATGTTTGTGATGTACTTAGGTTAGTTAGGTTTAATTAGTTCTAAGTTCTAGGCGACTGATGACCTCAGAAGTTAAGTCGCATAGTTCTCAGAGCCATCTGAACCATTTGCACATAATGCTGTTGCAGGGATCAAGAGTATATACACAAATTAATTACATAATACATACCATAAAACATTCTTGATTAGTGTTGGTGCCATTACGTCTTCACACATCGTTAAAATCTTTCTTAAAATGACAACATTCCTATATGACAGTCAGAAACAGCTTCTCATCGTCCGTGGCCAGTGTAATTGATCGATTCTCATAAAACTGCAAATATACATTACTACAGAGAAGAGGCAGTGAAAATAAGAGAATAACTATCCACTAAAATGGCTAAATGTAAATGGTATCATATGTGCTGTTAAAACTTAGTAACCGATACAATTAGTATTTACACCATTTCGTAACAGAGATCATAGTACATACGTCGCTGTAACATGGTACATGTGAAGAGTATGGCGGCTGAAGACCATTACAACGCTCAAGAATGCAACATTCGGCATATACATAGTACAAACATGTCTGGCTGGTACTACAGCGAAATGAGGACTGACGTCCACAGGTTTTGACACATTGCTTGAGGCGAGGACTGCTAGGTAGCGATAGCAGTTGGCTGTGTAACTATGTTTTATTTCATATTTTAACGATGTGCGAAGTCGTAATGACACCAACACTAATCAAGAACACATTACATGTATTCGCAGTTCCCAATATGGCCAATCATCAGCTGTAGAATAGAGTGACGACAATGAAAATTTCTGCCGGACCGGGATTCGAACCCGGATTTTCCGCTTACCGCGAGCGGTCGCCTTACCATTTGGCTATCCGTACACGACTCACGGCCAGACCCACAGTTCCACACGTCGACAACCATGCGTCTACAACTTGTGCTCGTACATCCATTACGTGTATTCCTGTACAGATGAGGCATTTTACTTGAAAGTGGCTTGCCAGGTGTCGGCGGATAAGTACGATACTTCAGTGCCTGTCTTATTCAAAGTTCCTTTCGACACGCATGCATGTCCAAAGTAAATTTGCATCGTAATTCAGAATACCACAGGCTCTGCAATATCGTACTAATCGAGAATGTTTTGTGGTATATATTTTGTAGTTAATTCGTATATATGCTCTTAAACCCCGCTAAAATATTATGTGGAGTTCTGTACGCTGTTGCGTGTTGCTAGCGTGAGAAAAATGTCTGTTTTATTTCTTAGATCTGAAGGTGCTTAGCTTTTTAGCCGAAATTAATAATCCATACAAACAAAGATTTTATGTGCGATCTTAACTTCATGGGTTTTCAGGTCCTAAAATAAATTTAAAAAATTTACAACAGATCACGTATCTCCTGGTTGACAATGTCAACAAACCTGGCGTTCTACGTTTGCAATAGATCACTTGAGGTTTTTGTCGTAATTTCCCCGTTATTGCATCATTATTGATTTCGCGACTGTCGAAAATCACTGGGAGAAGTCACATACATTACATATCTGAATGTACGGTGTGATTTAAACTGGAACGACCTCATAACACTAATCGAAGGCAAGGCAGATACTAGACAAAATCGATGGAAAAATCCTGAGTAAGTGGAGTCCACCAAGCAGGTAGCTTATAAAGACCTCGTTCGACCGGTTGCTCATCAGTCTGGAACTCTTCACCTATAAAACGGATAGAGGAGATAGAGAACGTTCAAAGAAGAGCAGCACGTTATGGCACATACTCGATTAGTTAGAAGACAATAATTTTAGTTTTTAATGTTAAGTCGACATCGAGGTCATTAGGGACAGAGCACAAGCTCGGATTGTTTCAAAGAAACCATCTCTGCGGTCCCCTTCCATTTAGGGAAATCACGGCAAACCTAAATCTGAATGCGTAGAAGAGATTTGAAATGCTGTTCTCCCGTAAACAAGTCCATTGTCTAACAACTGCGATATCTCGTCAATTCCTGTTTACATCTACATAATACTCCGCAAGTCACCTAATGGTGTGTGGTGGAGGGTACTTTCGGTACCACTATCTGAACCCTCCAATCCTGTTCCACTCGCGAATAGTGCGTGGGAAGAATGATTGTCGGCAAGCCCCTGTATTGGCTCAAATTTCTCGAATTTTCTCCTCGTGGTCAATGCGCGAGATGTAAGTGGGTGGAAGTAATATGTTGTCTGACTCCTGATAAGTGCTGTCCCCAAATTTCAACAGTGAATCTCTCCGTGATGCAGAACGGCTCTCTTGTAACGTCTGCCAGTGGAGTTTGTTTAGCATCTACGTAACGCTCTCTCGCCAGGTAAACTATCCCGTGACGAAACGCGCCGCTCTTCGTTGGATCTTCTCTATCTCCTCTATCAGTCCTACCTGATAGGAATCCCAGACAGATAACCACTACTCAAGAATCGGGTGAACAAGGGCCTTTTAAGCAACTTCTTTCGTGGATGTGTTACATTTCCTTCAGATTCTTCCGATGAATCTGAGTCTGGTGTCTGCTTTTCCAACTGTCTGTTTTATATGGTCATGCCACTTAAGGTCGCTCTGGATAGTTACATGCAGATATTTTACGGCAGACGCTGTCTCCAGCTATTTGTCATCAATAGTGTAGCTGTACAGTGGTGGATTTCTTTTCCTATGTAAGCGCAATATGTTACATTTATTTACGCTCAGGGTCAACTGCCATAGTCTGTAGCATTCATCAATTCTCTGCAGGTCGTTCTGCAAATTCTTACCATCTTCTGGCGTTGCTATTTTGGTACAGACAACTGCATCATCTGCGAATAGCCTTAAAGAGCATCCGACGCTTCCCGCTAGATCATTTATATGTATTGTAAACAGCAACGGTCCTATCACACTTCCCTGTGGTACTCCGGATATTACCTTTACATCTGTCGATTTTGTTCCGTTAAGAGCGACGTGTTCAGTTCTGTCTGCAGGAAAGTCTTGAATCCAATCGAAGGCCTGCTCCGATACTCCGTAAGCTCGAATTTTTTTTTCATTAAACAGCAATGCGGTTCGGTGTAAAATGCCTTACTGAAATCAAGGAACACTGAGAGCCGTAGTCCACTGCGCCGTGAATCTCATTGAGGAACGGAGTGAGCTGAGCTTCACAGGAGCTCTGTTTGCGGAATCCATTTCGATTTTTATAGAGGAGATGTTGATTTTCCAAGAACGTCATAATTCTTGAGCATAAAACATGTTCCATTATTCTACAACAGATTGACATCAACGATATAGGTCTATAATTGTGTGGATCTGTCTTACGGCCTTTCTTAATAACGATAATGATATGCACATTTTTCCATTCGTTAGGTACCTTTCGTTGCTCAAGCCATCTGTGATAACTTACTGCTAGAAGGGGAGCACGTTCTTTGGCATAATCTTTATAGAATCTTATAAGTATCTCATCTGGTCCTGAAGCCTTTCCACTACTAAGCGATTGTAGCTGCTTTTCAATTCCGAGTTCGGTTATCTCGATATCTGCCATTTCGATGTTCTTACGAGATTGAAAGGAGGGACAGTGTTACGATCTTCCGTGGTGAAACGACTTCGGAAGACCGAATTCAGTATTTCGGCCTTCTTTCTGTTATCTTCCGTTTAGGTGTCGGTGTGGTCTCTGAGAGAATGAATAGACGATTTTGACCCACTTACCGATTTTACATACAACCAAAATCTCTTAGGAGTCCCTAATCCGAGATAGTCCACCATAATTTCAGCTGCTTTCACACGTATTAATTTCATGTTAGTTTCCATTTTTCGCGGTTACGCAATGATATTTATATACAAATATTTCCAAGCTTTCGGAAGTCGATACTTACAACGAACATTTACGGGACTCGCCGATGGAAGTCTCTTCAGGATGCACGAGTACCTTACCGATGGAGCAGCATTCAGGGCTGTGAATATTTCCTACAGGCCTTTAATTTTGTAAAATCGAGAGGTGAAAAGCACCCTATGTGCCTGATTGAATAGCGCTACGGGGGTATGAAACAACTGTAGTGTAGATTAGTCCTGTTTAAAACAATTGTGAACTGCAAAAAATTTGAGTATGATAGCAGCTCCGCAATAAGTTTTTGAGAAATCTTAAAATGAAACTCAAAACGCAGTACTGACATTGTAAGAGACTTCATCGGTATGTGTATTGCAGATCGATGTTCACACTGTGGAAATACCTGTGTTCAGCGCAGTGTGGATCTGCTGCAATCAGTTCGTGAATGTCAGATAACTGAAAGCTAACGAACAGATCCAGCGTCAAAAGTCATTTTAATAGCGTCAACGAAAAGGAAGCTCCTGGCAGAAATCAGTACTGCGTGAGTGCTGTTAATATATGGGTGAGAGTATTGACTCACGTGGGTTGTTACAGAAATATCTGTACACACAGCCTGAGATTGTAGAGAAGAGGGAATTTAGTTAAAATGTTGCATACGAACTTATGTCTAGAAATAGTTCGTTTCCAAGGTTCAAAGAAAGCAAAACTGGAACTAAGTTTTAAACTATCATGAGAATAAAATTTGTGCCAGACTGGATCTTCGGATTTCCTACTTTTCAAGAGCAGTTTTTTTTAATACAACTTATTGGTTTTCGAAACATGCCCACACAGTGATCTAACTACATGAAATATTATGTTATAATTTTTGACAATTCAGAGTATACATTAAGTTAAGTCGTGCACTGGTATTAAGTTACATAGGATTAACAAAGGACAGATTGCAACATGAAACTAATTTTCATTCATTGTATGCTCAAAACGAGTAGAAAAGATGAAAGTTTAGTTTAGGATACACAGATGACGAACGCTATAAAAATCTCACTGGTAAAACAATAAGAAATGATAAATCGCTGTTGGTAAGCATTTCGGAAATTCCCAGTTCAATACATATTAATGAGTATGTATCGAAAGTAGCAATAAAATGCTCTTTTGTATGTCCTCTCCGAATAAATTATTCAGTTAAGTTGTTTAGTTTGTAATTAGTAGTAGTTGTGGTTTACGAATCTGTACTTTCGTGAAGGAGCCCCTCGTCCTCCGCAATATTCATGTTAAGCTACTCAGACTTGATTCGTCCGTTCTGCGTAAAGTCTGTGTTCTGCAAGGCAACGAACTCAATCGCAATACATGCGGGTTCCACATTGTCGAATGCCGACATATTCGCTATGAAGACAGAGTTGTAATCGAAGCATTCCAGTAATGAATATTACGCAATGATATCGTATTGTTCTTTATCTCGCACTTTCGTGGAATGTATTGGCACAGTATTATTGAGTTCGTAATATTGAGCGTGTGAGGGCCGCTTTAGCAGTCAGTCGCTAGCGAGGGTGGTGCAGTACCGCAGTATGCCTGAGTACGCACGTTCGGAGTTCTCATCAACATCTTAATTTACAGTGAAGCACAACAGTGTAATAACAGCGAAATTCAAAGCCTGTACCATAAGTGTTTTCAGTGTCGTGTGGGCTCACCTCGTACGACTTTAGCCAAAGTAGAACAACGGTGCAGAAAATGCGAACGTCCTTAGTTAACAAGACAAAATGTGATGCTCCATACACTCAACTGAATGTTGTGCCGTCTTCGAAACGGATATGCTTCATCGATCTGAAGAGAAACAGATTAGTAGTCGCGGAGTCATTTCAAATGGCCATGAATGCGCATGGAAGAACTGTCTAGCTCTTCCACATACGCTACACACTACAAGAAGACTGAATTTGCGCCACATGCCAACTTCTGTACTTGGTTCTTAACATCTCTGTGTGTGCACTTCCCAGTTTCCAAGACAAATTCGTTTCACCGGCACATCATGTTTCACCTGTGAAGCTGTTTTCAACATTCACCAAATTAGTACTAAGTAAACGCCTCGTGACACACATTCCGTGGATTTCAGATCACCTTCGCCTTAACTGCAGAGGTAGGTAACATTCTAAATTGGTTTTTACTGGGCACTGCAACTGGGTAATAATTTACAATTCAAATCCGTTAGGACAATCCTTGGAAAGTTATTTGCAAAGGTGACTGCGAACTAGTCTATAGTATAGATCGAGTATATGAGATTCTCATCGACGCATGCTGTAGTTAAGAGCTGAGATGAATTACGAACCTTGCAGCTAGAGTCACTACGGAGATGTTCAGGCGTCTTGAGCGACCATCTTCGGAGGACGGACAGCGTTGTTTTCAAGAAACATTGAGTGAGGAATTTTAGTATATGGTGTTTGTGACGGACTGTTATCCCATAGGATATAAGAGGAAATACGAGCGATCAGTGAACGTATGGACTGGAAAAAAAGTGAACAATAATAGTATAAAGTACTCTCCATCAGGCACTACACAGCGGCTAGATGACTACATTGCTTGATATGCATACGCAGAGCACTTGAAAAGAGCTGGTGATTTCTACCTGAGGCGACAGGAAACGCCGTGCGTGGAGCATCATTACTCTCTCTCCCGGTTCTCATTTCTTTAATGCTCGCCTTCTTCCACGAGCGACGCAGAGGGACATCATCTTGCAGCAGATCAATGTTACTCCAGTCGTTTCTTTGAACTTCTTACGCGGAAGCAATCCCTTACGAGTTTCGAGAAGACGACTTTGGCGCTATGATTTCTATCCGGCTACTACCGTCCGGTCCTCAGTGCAAACTGGACTTCGTACTCGTGACACTTTGCGGTATTTACCGCCAGCGAAAAGTGTAAAATGCGCATCTTTCAGAATCGTCAGCCTTCTTACATTTCACCATGTTGAGCAGGACCAGGTTCTACAAGGTGTCCCACATTTCCATCGTATTGCTTCTTATTTCAAAATAGTTACCTTTAAGGCGAATCACAGTTATATGGACCTAAATAACAGTTACATACCTAGCTGAGGTTTCTAATACGAGGTGGCGCTCCACCCGGAGGTAGCAAGTCTAAATCCCACTTACAGAATGCCAGTCAAACAGTGAGTTGAACCTCGAAACACTTCGAAATGTCTCATTGAGTGAGGACAGGACATGAGATCTTGTAGAACGCGCCCTGTGTATCACATGAGAACATAAACAAACTCAACGGCTTCTTTGCTGCAATAGAATGGAGCAGGCTATGTGGTGTCGCTAAACACACATCTGCCTTTCACTCTGGAAACAACGGATCACAGTGCTCATACTATTTCAGAATGAAACTTAGCTTTGAAATTAACGACTGGGTCAAAGCTATGCCACTCTTCCTTGCAACACATACTAATTGTGCGTTGATAACAAGAGTGCTGTTAACTGGTGAAGGTAGTATGTAACTGAGGATGCGAATCGGGCTCGCCCTAATTAATGACAGTGCGCCTCTTGTGTGACCAGAGCACCCAGCTTCGAATTTCGGTCTGGCACAGCGTCATATCGTCCCTATTCACTGTCCCAGTAATCCACGAGAAGAAAAAAGCACAATGAGTTACCATGTAATTGTAACATAGTCACGCAGAAAGAATGAGGTCATATTGCAAATCGATAGGAGTACTGCGCAACTGCTGTGTTGGTCTCTGCACAAGAAGGCACCAGCTGATAAACCACTCACTTCATTGGACGTGTTTCGGGTAGAACCCATCTTCGGATTGTAATGAACATCTTGGCGATCACATATGTAAGGACAGTATGCCATGACAGCTTTGTTACATACTGTCTTTATATATCTGATCACCAAGATGTTCATGGCAGTGTGAAAATAGGTTCTCCCGAAACGCGTCAAATAAAGTCATGTTTTTTCAGCTGGTGACTTCTTATTTAGCACTCGTATTGAGCAACTTCCCGCTGTTTCGTACACGCTGGTTTCGATTCCTGCGACCAACGTTCACACCCTTTATTAATGCACAGTGAAATGGCCGCAGTAGATTAAGCAATTCCAAAACACCTGAACGATCGAGCAAACATGACGCTACAAAAATTACACCATAAAGTCGTCGCAAAGTCGTAATCAACACAGCAACAAACCGTCCGTAGAGCAACCCGAAGTCTAAACCAGTAGCAGGTAGGCAGTGGCAAATAGTGCGTCTCGAGGAGCATGTGTACAGTCCTACAGTCTTCAGCCAGCGAACGACGTTAACTATGGAGATAGTATACAGTACCATCAGCGTTTCTGATTGGATGCGCGGTTGGTTATTGCTTTATTTCTTTAATTTTATTGCACTTTGAAAGTCTGGCTTGTGGTCTTTAAGTTCCTTGCCACCCTTCGCCGGTGACAGCTTGATCCCTCGGTTTAAAGAGCTAGTTCTGCTTCTTATGAAAAGTACTAAGATGGCAATAATTTTCTTCAGTCCTCGTTGTCGTCTGAATCTTCTAATATGACTAATGGTACTAGAAATGCTTGGTAGTTTCTGGATGGTTTTTTCAATAGTTTGACGGCTGTGGAAGATGTGTTATAGTGAACCTGTTTTCTGGTACAGTCGTCGAGCTAATCAGTTGAGTATGCTTTTCAGTGGTGGCATGGTCAATCAATGTCGTAATCTTGGTTAGTGGGGGTGCTTGTGAACTCCAGTATAGAACTGTGTTAACTCTGTTTTGTATTCGCTTTAAAACCTGCACCATCGTTTTGCTGTTTGTCGTCTATGCGGCACACCAATACATAAGTAATGGCACTACGACCGATTTGTGGAAACGCAATTTTGTTTCCGGCTGCGAACCTGTACTAACGAAGAAAGGTTATAATGCTTTGCCAAATTTAGAGCTTCTCGTGCTACTTACTCGGAATGGTTCTGCAAAAAGAGTGTATGGTCCAATGTTATTTCTAAGGTTAACACGGAATTATGTCGTTGTCACAGTGAAATGAAGTGATCGTGCGGTATTGATGGCCGGAAGGCCCCATCCAGGGAAATTCGGCTGCCGAATTGCAAGTCTTATTTCAGGTGATGGATATTGAGAAGGCGTATGACAGTATCTACAGGGACAAGCTCTGGGATGTGCTGAACGCAAAAGGGATAGATGAAGAGATAACACGAAAAGTCAGAAAAATGTATGAGGGAAGTGAGAGTTGTGTGAAAGTGGGGAGGGAACGTACTGCATGGTTCAAGCTGGAAAATGGGCTGCGACAGGGAAGTGCACTTTCGCCTTTATTGTCTATTATTGTTATGGATGAAATCCTACAGCAAGTATCAGATGCAATTGGAGATCATAAAATGAAAGCAGTGCTTTTTGCCGATGACCTGATGTTATGGGGAAATTGCGAGAAGGAGGTGCAAGAGCAGTTAGATGTATGGGAGGCAACGGCAGCACAATATGGAATGCATTTCTCTGCAAAGAAAAGTGAAATAATTGTCACAACAAGGAAGAAGAATAGGCCAAATGTGGATATAACTTGTGGAGGGGAAAAACTACAAGTGGTAGAGAACTTCAAGTACCTGGGAAGCATGATTGAAAGTAAGGGGGGAAACGCAATGGAAATAAATGAAAGGTGCAGAAAAGCAGGGCAGTTCTTCAAATGCATTAGGGGGCTTATTTGTAGCAAGGAGGTGCCACAGAAATCCAAGGGAATTATATACCGAACCTACTTTGTCCCCATATTGGCATACGGAAGTGAGACATGGGTAATGCACAAAAGCGACAAAAGTAGAATACAAGCTAGTGAAATGAAGTTCCAGAGGAGCAGGTTGAGTGTAACAAGACGAGACAGATTGCGAAATGTGTATGTGAGGGAAAGACTAAAGGAGGAACCAGTACAGGACAGGATAGAAAAATCAAGACTGCAGTGGTATGGACACATGAAGAGAATGAATGAGGGAAGAATTCCAAAGAGGATGTTTGATCTGCAACTGGAGGGGAAGAGGCCCAGGGGAAGACCAAGAGATAGATGGGTGAAGGGAGTGAAGGAATGTGTGACGAGAAGAGGAGAGAACTGGACGAAGGTGGAAGAGGGGGAATGGTGGAAAGACAGAACACGATGGAGAGGCTTGTGTTCCCGGCAGACCCAGCCAGTGGGTGGAAACTGTCCAAGATGATGATGATGATTTCAGGTGATACCACATTGGGCGACTTGCGTGTCGGTGATGATGAAAGGATGATGAGGACAGCACAACACCCAGACCACGAGGAGAGAAAATTTCTAACTCGGCCAGCAATCGAACCTGGGCCCGCTGCATGGAAGGCAAACACGTTACCACTCAGCGAAGCAGGCGGATTGTCACGGCGAAATCTCGTAAGATAGGTGTCTTCTTCGTAAAGTATATTGCACTTGTTTTTCAACGTTCAGTGCGATTTTGTTCGCTCTGCACCACTTGAGAGTTCTGTTAATGTGACGTTGGAGATGGTTCATATTATGTTCGTTGTTACGGCATGTGGTAAACATAGTCGTGTCATCTTCCATTTGTGCGAGTTGTCAGCGGGGCTCTAGTGGCATAAATATTGAATAAAATGAGGGACAGCACGGAGCCTTCCGACGAACGTTAGTCTGAGAGATGATCATTCCCCCTGGTTGGCCACCAAAGGTTTCTGTGTTGTAAAAAGTCATCTCTAATGTTAATAGAGATATCTGGTTTTGAAGTCTGTGTCGTCATATTGTGAATTAGGTTTTGCTGCCATATTTTGTTATAGGTGTTTTGGAAAAAATTCGGAAATTTGTGGTAAGGACTATAGGACCAAACTGCTGAGGTCATCGGTCCCTAGGCTTACACACTAATTAAACTAACTTAAACTAACTTACGCCAAGGACAACACACACACACACACACACACACACACGCACACCCATGCCCGAGGGAGGACTCGAACCTTCGACGGGAGCCGCGCGAACCGTGACAAGACGCCTTAGAGTCTTAGACCGCACGGCTATCTCGCGCGGCCATGCGTTTTGGACATCAAGGAAGACTGCTGCCTAGGTAAAGTATTTAGCTGCACGTTCAGTTATACTGAGTACTAGAAGTTCGGCAGAGTGTGAGTGATAAAGCCAAACAGTTTTGTCCTGATAGCTTCTTCTACCACTAGCAATACCGAGATTCCATTAATTAAAATAGTTTCTAAAAGTTCGGCCATGGTGCTCAGCGGACTATTTGGTTGTTTGTTCCTGGCGATCGTGGCGTCTTGGGTATGGTTACTGACTGCAGAGATCTCGGCCACTACTTATAAAGGCCATTTGGCCTCCAGGAGGCACGCCCCGGTGAGTCGCCGGGAGCGCATGCTGTCGTGAGTTGCCCGGCTTCGCGACTTCTTTTCCTGGATACTTCGATGTTTCTCTCGGAGGAATCGACGTAGCTACACAAGTGAGAAACAAGAAGTTTCCTTTCTATTATTGCCCGTAAAGCTAAACTAGTTCCACAGTTCCTCGTGTATACTCCAAAAAGAAAATGTGTATTTAGTTTTCCCCAAGGCATCTGTGCTCTGTCTCTTGCAGTTAACTGTCTCCGGAGAAGTCCCCAGGCGACTTCAGTTGGGATGGAACATTTCATTGCAGTTTTTCCAGTTTGCAGCCGACTTAATGGTGTCGTTTTTACGTGACATTTCAGCAGTTTCCTCAGCAGTATTTTACTGATAAGTCGCGCACAGATAAAGTATGCCTATTGCCTGTACTTCAGTCAAACATACAGACGACAGCTAGGAGACCAGTCAAAATATCACGGTCAAACATCAGTATTAACGCAAATTTAGAGATAATCAGTTTCATTGAGAAACGTTGAAAGATCACAAAACATACAGATGTACACTATCTTTCGTATGTCCATCTTTAATGGAAGACGGTACGAAGGCTGGCCAGTAAGTGAGGAGTTATGGAACCACCCTGAGCCGTGTGTTATTAAAGTTTCTATATTCATTGCGATCGGTTTCCGTGATACAGTTTACCACATCAGGCCCTACATGCATCAATTTGACAACAAAATTAGTCATACAAGAAATTCAAAGATAATGTCACAAAAAATACTATCAAATACTCCTTCCTTAAGAAACAATTACACCTTAAAATATTTAGCACATTATCAATAGATGAAGAAATTTGTACATAAATTGTAGCTCCGGTAATTAAATAACTGTAAATCTCATACTGTTAGAAAACAAGCCTATTAAAACTTCCTGGCAGATTAAAACTGTGTGCCCGACCGAGACTCGAACTCGGGACCTTTGCCTTTCGCGGGCAAGTGCTCTACCATCTGAGCTACCGAAGCACGACTCGCGCCCGGTACTCACAGCTTTACTTCTGCCAGTACCTCGTCTCCTACCTTTCAAACTTTACAAGGTACTGGCAGAAGTAAAGCTGTAAGTACCGGACGTGAGTCGTGCTTCGGTAGCTCAGATGGTAGAGCACTTGCCCGCGAAAGGCAAAGGTCCCGAGTTCGAGTCTCCTACCTTTCAAACTTTACGAGGTACTGGCAGAAGTAAAGCTGTAAATACCGGACGTGAGTCGTGCTTCGGTAGCTCAGATGGTAGAGCACTTGCCCGCGAAAGGCAAAGGTCCCGAGTTCGAGTCTTAATCTGCCAGGAAGTTTCATATCAGCGCACACTCCGCTGCAGAGTGAAAATCTCATTCTGGGAACAAGCCTATTGCTTAGTAGGATTAGCCAGTCACTGAATAAATCAACCTCCGAGAGTATGTCCTAACAGTAAGTGTGAATTCAAGCAGGTCAGTAAAGAGGACTGTTGCTCAGTGAGAGTAGTAAATCGTGTGCGTGTAGTATATAACGCAGCCAAAATGAACTTGTACAAAGCATTTCACCGTCGATAATGCACTGAAGTAGTCATAAGTTAGTCGAAAATGCATGGGCTGTCTACAAAGTCCACTGTCTTTGTCTAATACAGGTAAAATGTGAGAAATTGGTCATTACAAGTGCAAGAGTAAGCATATAGCCCTAACAACAGCACATTATTCAAACTCTTACGGGCTGTCCTCAACGTCCCTAATAATCCGCCCATATTATCTGCTCACCACAGAAGTGGAGTTTGCAGTGACCGAAATTAGCAACACAAAACAAAACCCTTCTATAAAACCCTGTGATATCACCCGTCAGACATAACCAAACAGCCCTCTGTATGATAACGCGGATACCGTATAAGAAAAGTATATTCTAATCCTACCTGAAGCTGTGTGTTGCCTCACTTAACAAGGCACCACAAGTAACCAGAAACGTGCACTCACTGCCAAAGCTTGATCTACTACGTTCGATTGAGTATGATTACGCGATCGGCGATCAATCACTGGAGCCCAATCCCAGCTTTCAACGCTTCTTTGCGGACTAACGAAATTTATATGTGCATAGAGGACCTTCCGAACTCGATGTCCTCGTCGTTAACCTGTCTTGTACGACACACCCCCACATTTTCTGATGATGAATGCTGTGTTTGGTTTGCAGCCAGGCGATGCCCTCTCGGGATGAGCAGTCATTCTCTAGCTCACGTTCAGTTGTGCTTATCTCTCTTCCCTCACCTATCCTTCGATGCTGCTAATCTAATGTTTCTCTCACTTGTGTGTAGCGCTTCTGAAAGTGGGTATCAAATCAGAAGAAAAAGCGGTGACATGCCATTAAAAAAAAAACGAAAACTCAGGAAAGCATTTATATTAGAGAATTTTATTTACATTAGAGAATTAAAAACATCAGATGAAACTGCGTGCTTCCAGAGACCTATCAAGTCTCAATCATCTTTGACGTACACACGCAGACTGAAGTGATGAATGAAAATTTGTATCAAGGCCAAGATTCCAACCCGAGTCTCCTTCTCGCCAGGTAGATGCGACAGCAACTACGCCACTCTGGCACAGTGGCTTTGCAGGGACTACCGTAGCGCACCTCCCTCCCCAGTCCAAATTCCCATTCACGCCTCAGCCCACTTGCTTAGTGAGCAGGAGACCCGGGTTCGTATCCCTGGCTTGGTACAAATTTTTATTCATCGCTTCTGTCTGCATATATACGTCTAATAACATCTCGAGTTTCAGAAGACAGTTAATGACATATCTGCTGAAGCAACAACCATTGAAGGATAACCATTGTTGCTGTACACACTCGTTATCCTTGCACATCTGTCTTTCTAACCTAGTTTTCCTCATTTCCAAGAATTTTTAGCCGATGCATTCTTCTTAAACTTTTTTTTGTCCCCAGAAACTGCTATATCAGAGAACATCTATATCGTACACCTACAAATTCTTCTTACATCTGCCACTATCATTATTGTTATTATTGCCATTATTACTATTATGACTATTAGTGGCAGCAGCTGCAGCAATGCAAGTACTGCCAGTATTAACTTTTTTAGTTTAGTCAGTATAATTTACTCACACTGCCATTTCAGAGACACAAAACATTTTCGAACTAACTGTCATATTAAAACTTATTTCTTAGGTAACTATGTTGTAAAAAAAAGGTATTGTACCATAAGTACGAAACCCTGATCCGATGTAAGAAAGGGCCTGATGGCCTAATCAGTACAGGTTAAATAAATAAACAAATAAATAAAATGGCTTTATTATTCGTTACATGTCAGTAGTCAGTCGACCATTGTAATTGCATGTACAGGCCAACGCATAAAGAGTGATCTTGCTAAAATGGGGTCACAATGCAGGAAAAGAACCCCGATCCGATAGGGGGCAAAAATGGTCATATGGACATGTTGCCGGAAATATCTTCCAAAACATGGTTCAAATGCCTCTGAGCACTATGGGACTTAATATCTGAGGTCATCAGTCCCCTATAACTTAGAACTACTTAAACCTAACTAACCTAAGGACATCACAAGCATCCATGCCCGAGGCAGGATTCGAACTTGCGACCGTAACAGTCGCGCAGTTCCGGACTGAAATGCCTAGAACCGCTCGGCCACCGCGGCCGGAACAGTGACTTCAGTACCAACACCAGCCAGCTGGTACGCCTGCTTGGGGTGAGCCAGAAGACTGTATAGAACATTGTTCACGACAGCTGCCACTATCGCTATTAATTACAAATCGTGCAGGCCTTATTACCTTCAGATATGCCTCCGCGGCGACGGTGTTGTCGGTGGTTTGAAGCACACGCCACCACGATCACCCGGAGGATGGCCACTGCAAAGACGGTCGAAATGTCATATTAAATAATGATTTTATGAGGGGCATTCAATAACTAATGCAACACTTTTTTCGGAAAGCAGGTTGGTTTTATTCAGGATTGCAATACGCCATATTATTCCCCTTTCTTTTCGTTACAAAACGCCGTTTTTCAACGTAATCTCCAATGCGACTGCCTTACGCCACTTTCCTGGGAGCACCTGTAACCCCGAATGGTACCACTTCACTGGTCGATGTCGAAGCCACCGTCTTGCTCCATCAGCAACCTCCCAATCATCCACGTACTTCTTCCCGCTGAGTGCATCCTTGTAGCCTTCATTGGGCCCAACAGGTGGAAGGCGGAAGGTGCTAGATCCAGTCTGTAGGATAGATGAGAAAGAACAGTTCTATGAAACTTTTTTAGCTCCTCTATGGTGCACAGGCTTGCGTGAGGCCTTCAGTTGTCGTGCAGAAGGAGAAGTTTGTTTGCATTTTTGTGAGACGAACACGCTGAAGTCGTTTCTTCAATTTCCTGAGGGTAGAACAACTGTGTGCTGCCGGCTGGCACTCGGAAGATCGGACAGATTTTCGCCATTTTGTTGCGATGATGGCAAACGCCTCGTCCAGCGACTCACTGTGCCTTGCTCACTGCCAGGTCTCCGTAGGCATTTTGCAAGCGCCTGTGAATATCTGCGATGATCTGTTTATCCTCCAAAAGAAACTCAGTGACAGCTCTCTGCTTGGAACGCACCTCTATTATAGACGCGATTTTAAAGGCTACGTATAGTGCCGCCGCCTGTCGGATCTTCATGAAACTATAGGTGCTGAAGCGAGAATTATCCACGATGTGTCATAATAAATTCGGCATTTTTAAACCGAAATTTTCCGAGGAAAAAAATGTGTTGTACTGCTTATTGAACACCACTCGCAGTTTCATTATGAAGCGGTCTAATGCTCAAAAATTATTCAGTTATTCAATTTGATACTGGCTGTAGAAAATTTCGCATTTACGAAAAGTACCCACATCAAAAAAAGTTTTGCATCACCTCGGCTCCGAGAGTTCCGAAACCTGTACAGAAAATTGGAATAGAGATCATCATAAACATCATTTCCGCCCTTTTTATTGCTCATGAAAACCACACATTACATGTTGTACCACCATACAGCGAGACATTCGGAGGTGGTCGTCCAGACTGCTGAACACACCGGTACCTCCAGTAGTAGCGCGTCCTCTTACAATGATACATGTCTGTATTCGTCGTGGCACACTATCCACATGTTCACCAAGGACCTGTTGGTCCAGATTGTCCCAGTCCTCAACGGCTATTCAGCGTAGACCCCTCAAAGTAGTTGGTGGGTCACGTCGTCCATAAACAGCCCTTTTCAGTCTGTCCCAGGTATGTTAGATAGGGTTCATGTCTGGAGAACATGCTGGCTTCTCTAGTCGAGCGATGTCGTTATCCTGAAGGAAGTAATTCACAAGATGTGCACGTTGGGGGCGAGAACTGTTGTCCTTGAAAACGAATGCCTCGCTCATATGCTGCCAATATGGTTGCACTGTCGATCGGAGGATGGCATTCACGAATCGCACAGCCATTACGGAGCTTTCCATGACAACCAGCGGCGTACGTCGGCACCACATAATGCCACCCCAAAACATGAGGGAACCTCCATCTTGCTGCACCCGCTGGACAGTGTGTCTAAGGCATCCAGCCTAACCGGGTTGCCTCCAAATACGTCTCCGACGATTGTCTGGTTGAAGGCATATGCGACACTCATCGGTGAAGAGAACGTGATGCTAATTGTGAGCGGTCCATTCGGCATGATGTTGGGCTCATCTGTACCGCGGTGCATGATGTCGTGTTTGCAAATATGGATCTCGCAATGGACGTCGGGAATGAAGTTGCGCATCATGCAGCCTCTTGCGCACAGTTTGAGTCGTAACAAGACGTCCTGTGGCAGCACGAAAAGCATTATTCAACATGGTGGCGTTGCTGTCAGGGTTCCTCCGAGCCAAAATCCTTAGGTAGCTCTCGTCCACTGCAGTAGTAGACCTTAGGTGGCTTGAGCTAGGCATGTCATCGACAGTTCCTGTCTCTCTGTATCGCCTGCATGTCCCAACAACATTGATTTGGTTCACTTCGAGATACCTGGACACTTCTCTTGCTGAGAGCCCTTCCTGACCCAAAGTAACAACAAGCACACGATCGAACCGCGGTATAGATCGTCTAGGCATGGTTGAACTACAGACAACACGAGCCGTGTACCTCCTTCCTAGTGGAATGACAGAAACTGATTGGCTGTCGGACCCCCTCCGTCTAATAGACGCTGCTCATGCATGGTTGTTTACATCTTTGGCCGGGTTTAGTGACATCTCTGAATGTCATCATGCCTATATAAGCGAGAAACCGTAGCAGCCCCGGCAGTCAGTGAACTCCTGACGACGATGGCGAGTTGGCTATCGAAAGCTCGAGGATTTTATTTGAATTGACGCGGCTGGAAAACCGAGAACATTTTATTCACATCTCTGATTCAGTCAAAGGGACTGTGTCTGTAATACAATATCCACAGTCAACGTCTCAAATGGTTCAAATGGCTCTGAGCACTATGGGACTCAACTGCTGAGGTCATTAGTCCCCTAGAACTTAGAACTACTCAAACCTAACTAACCTAAGGACATCACAAACATCCATGCCCGAGGCAGGATTCGAACCTGCGACCGTAGCGGTCTTGCGGTTCCAGACTGCAGCGCCTTTAACCGCACGGCCACTTCGGCCGGCCAGTCAACGTCTATCTTCAGGAGTTCTGGGAACCGGGGTGATGCAAAACTTTTTTTTTATGTATGTGTACTATTTTAATTTACCTCTGATTAGATCGACTTCAACAGTATGAGTAATTCAGACAAGTATCGCATATCTTTCTTTTCAGTGGTCATTTACCTACTAACCCAAGAAAGAAAAGTCAAAGTTTAGAAAGGCTCAGATTCAAAGCGTTGAAGAGATATCGTGGCGCTGCGGCAGACAGTCTCCGCCATCAGAGGTATTTACGATTGGGTGCACCTGCGGCAGTGATACCGGTGCAGTGTACACGTTAGCATGAGTATGTCGGTAGCGGGAATTTTTTTAAAAGAGAAAAAATATCGCTACAGATAAAGCTAAATGTTTGCGAGACGTACCAGCATCAGTCGAAGCCATCGCGTTTAGTGTGGAGTAGCGAGTTTATCTTTCGGACGACTCGTCCAGACTTTGATGGGAAGGAGCTCGCAGTACAAGAGGAGGTCGGTGCAGATAAAATGAAGCGTTTGTGAATATGCCGAAATCAGACGGGACCATCGCATTCAGTAGCGAATAACGGCTTTCGGTTTAATCTCTCTCTCTCTCTCTCTCTCTCTCTCTCTCTCTCTCTCTCTCTCTCGTGACCCGCTCGCACGGAAATTAGAGTGCACCTAAAATAAACTTGAAACAAGTGCGCCGGGAAAAGAAAGAAACGCGAACATTTCGCGTAAACACACACGTACATACGTTACGTAAATTCACACAGGTTGCAGAGGAGAAACCAAAGAAAAAAATAAAAGCCGGAGAAACAGAGGGAGAGAAAAAGAGTAACACTCAGAGAGAGAGAGAGAGAGAGAGAGCGTCAGCAGAAGAGAATTCTCGTATGACATAGCAGAGCCCTGCCAACAGTGTGTACCGATGTGGACGTGCGCACGTGGCGTTTTCCTGCGGCATTTCACGGTATTTGTTCGGCGACCGACCGCACTGTCGTTGCAGGGGCGAAGAGGCGCGGCTTTTTCGTTTGATCCTCGGAATTAAAAAAAAAATCTCTACAGCTGGAACTCTGAAATTCGCGGACGACACGAAAGCTACTGACACTTTTCAGGATAGGGTGTTCTGTGAGAGGAAAAAAGAACCACTGAACTGGCTACCTGAATACCTTTCACACACTAGTTTCGTCTCCGTTGTTTTCAAGTAGCTTAGATTAAACAAAGGGTAGTGTAATTAACAGTAGGGGCAGTAAATAAGCTATCCTGAATGGACCCAGTATTACGGACACACTACATATCTGTTAAATATGCTCTATACACAAGTGAGAGTTGGTTAAATAATTAATATTAAGTCTTAAATCAATGAAACAATTTCTGCTGAAAAGGTCCAAGAGCGGGTTATGTTTCTGGCCACGAACACATGTCCCTTTCTTCATATACATGGCTACATGCTGGCCATTTACAGGTAACTGTATAACATAATGGCTTAAAGGTTAAGAATGAAAATATTAGTAGGTTATATTACTTGACAAAATGATTAAACATACTTAAATTTAGCAACAATTTACATTAAGCATCTTTGCTTTCCATACATTCTACTACACTTAATTCTTAGGTACTACAGAGGCAGTATATTAGAAAAAAAAGGTTTTCAGGTTAAATTAAGCTTTCCCATTTATTTTAACTTTTTATGTTTTGGGAAAATCATCAAACACGTTTGTGGCTACACAGGGTGATTTAGCTGCCCCTAGCGCTATAGCTTTATGCAACCTGGAATGTTATAATTGGCCTTATAAACGCCGCGCGTGATTTTCATATACTCTCGCTAGGTACGCGCAACTATTAGTCCACTTGAAAAAATTAAAAGGATCTTTCTGTGGGACTTTAATGTAGTTAAATTTTGCACCCGGATACGTTTTCACTAGAGGCGGTAGTTTTCGAGTTATTCCAGAACAACTTATAAAAGTGACCTTCAAACGCACCCACATTTGCACATTCAACCCCCAGCGGTCGGTATTCCTAGTATGTTTTTCATGGTACTCCCTCATACCACTGTACAAATATTTGCGACTGCACGAATTATTTCTCGCATTCAACCTTTTTCGGTCTTCATTGACTGGCTTTATTACGCCGTTGGCTTAATCTAGCACTTACAAATTATAAAACTGACGTCCACGAAAATTTTACATAACTATTTCCTGAATTTTAGCAGCATAAAGTAAGCAACTACATCTTTGTATTCGCCAGGCCTTCTGCCTACAAAACTACTGTGCTTGTAAGGGTTAAATCTGTATCAAATTTTCAAGGTAATTATGTTTAGCGTAACATTTACAGAACTCGTTTTTCTTTCGCTACCCTCACGAAGTAGCCAACTATACTGCCCATCCATTAGAGACCAAAGAAGGTAGACTATCGAGAGTAGTTCATGCAGTCGGAGATTTTTGTACAGTGGTAGGAGGGAGAGCCACGAACAGCACATTCGAAATCTTGACTGGTTATGGATGAATGTGGAGTGAAGATGAGCTTGAAGGTTACTTTTGCACGCCTTTCTTAACTAACTCAAAAACTGTGTCCTCCGGTGAAATCTTATCAAAGTACAAAATTTAACCGTGTTAAATTTCATACAGAAACGTCCTATTCGCTTTTTCTCTAGGACTAACACTGCGCGTGTATCGAGCGAGAGAATATGAAAATCTGGCGCGTGGTTTACGGCCAGCTATAACATCGCCGGCTGCAAAAAACGACAGCGGTAGGGGCAGGTGAACCATCATGTATAATGGATAACTTTCTGTGGCACTGATGGCTTTTGAGATGAGTAATTGAAGTTATTCTGTTACGAATATCAATTAAAATACGAAGACCGTTCAATAAGTATGCAATACATTTCCTTTTTTTTCGCCAATTTCGGGTGAAAACATACAGAATTTGTTGTGAGACATCGTGGATAATTCCAGCTTCAGCCCCTACAGTTTCATGAAATTCGACTATGTCGCAGCGCTACACGCAGCCTTCAAAAGTGTCTGTAATGGTTCAAATGGCTCTGAGCACTATGGGACTTAACATCTGAGATCATCAGTCCCATAGAACTTAGAACTACTTGAACCTAACTAACCTAAAGACATCACACACATCCCTGACCGAGGCAGGATTCGAACTTGCGACCGTCGCGGTCGCGCGGTTCCAGAATGAAGCGCCTAGAACCGCGTGGCCACAGCGGCCCGGAAGTGTCTGTAATGTAGGTCCGTTTCAAGCAGAGAGCTGTCATTGAGTTTCTTTTGGAGAAAAGCTAGAGCATCGTAGATATTTATAGACGCATGCAGAACGTCTACGGAGCCTTGAAAGTGAAAAAAAAGCACAGCGAGTCGTTGGGCGAGGTCGCGAAAACCTCGTCTGTCTCCCGCGTACCGTTCAGCCGCACACATCTGTCTCTCCTGCAGTGTTGGAACGTGCAGGCACTCTAATTGGAAGTGGTGCAAGCGAACTACTGCTTCTATATGACAACTCAAGGCCTCACACAAGTCTGCACAGCTGAGAGCATTTAACAAAACTTCGCTGGACTGTTCGTCTTCATCCACCCTACAGCCGGGATCTCGCGTCTTCCCACTGCCATATGTTTGCCCCAGTGAAGGATGCACTCTGTGGGAAGGAGTACGTGGATTTTGAGGAGGTTATTGATGCAGTAAGACGCTGACTTCGACGTCGACCTGTAGAATGATGCCGGGCGGTCATAGAAGCCCTCCCAATAAGGTAGCGTAACGTCGTCGCATTGAATGGAGATTTGCACTGAAAAATAGCGTTTTGTAGCAAAAAAGAGCAGGCAATAATACGTTGTACTGGAAACCTCAGTAAAACCAACCGGCTTTCAGAAAAAAAGTGTTGCATTACTTATTGAACGTCGCTCCTACATACAAATAATGTAACCAATCGGTTTTATTAATAGTAATTCCAATTGGCGTATCGGGGATACACACACACACACACACACACACACACAGAGAGAGAGAGAGAGAGAGAGAGAGAGAGAGAGAGAGCTAGAGAGGGGAGGGGGGGAGAGAGAGGGAAGGTAGTGGGAAGGACGACAGTTGGTTTCAGTATTACAGCCCACCTATGTATTTTACTGAAGAACGCCCAACATGTGCATTGGATGTGGTGCTATTACAGCGGTCATTTTACTCTCTTCGCATACCAAGTACAGTAATTTACTGGCGACAAGATTCAAATACCAGAATATTACAGTTACAATAGCGGCAACGGGAAAATCACGCTGGTGAAAGTTCAGCAGCAGAATAATGTGGAAATGGAAGAAACCGCTGTTTCACTGCGAACGTTACTGCGGCTGACACTGTCAATATTCGAACGGCAGTGCGGCTGCGGCTTCGTGTGGCCACAATCACGCTCGCCATTCCGCAGAGTGGTATGCCATTGCAAAGTTATGCGCAAAATGGCGCGATTCGTAACCGCCGATTTAAATGAACGAGTTACGCACAAAAACTCAATGAAACCCTTTTATTAACTCAATGTATTCATAGCTTTTTTCAGAAATGGAATAAACGAGTTCATCAAATTCAGTTCATTGGACAGCAGTTGAATTTATTTCTTTAAATTTCGCTCGCTTCTTCTTTTGAGTCTGTTTTCAAACTTACTATACATTTTTTCTGCTGACTTATGGAGTTGCTTTACTACCTATTTGGTACATGATTGAAGTTATCAACGCCCTCAATTATTTATTAGATGTATTCCATTTATGTCTTCCGCTACAGCGCCCCCTAGAATCATGAAACATATTACTTAAAATGTTAAAACGTCCTATAATCCTGTCCCGTCCTCTTGTCAGTGTTTTCCACGGGATCTTCTCTTCGCCAATTCTGTGGAGAACCACCCCATTTCTTACCTTATCCTTCAACCTCATTTTCGACATCCATCTGTAGCACCATTTCTCAAGCGCTTCGAGTGTCTTCTGTCCGGTTTTCCCACAGTCCCTGTCTCACTCCCTTACAGTGCTGTTCTCAAGCGTACATACTCAAAAAATTTCTTCCTCAAATTAAGGGCAATATTTGATACTGGTAGATTTCTTTTGAACAGAAATGCCCTCTTCGCCTGTACTAGCCTGCTGTCTATGTTCTCTTGCTTCGTCCATTTTGTGTTATTTTGCTTCCATTTCCTTCCTTTCACCTGCAGCTTTGTCACTAGTTTTGAGAAGATTTTCCTTCACCTCACTTCTACTACTCGTCATTACTTTTGTATTCCTTATGTTCGTCCACAAACCACGTTCCGTTCTCATTAAAGCGTTCATTCCATTCAACAGGTCTGTAACTCTCCTGCACTTTCACTGAGGTTAACTATATCTTGAGCGAATCTGAATTTTGTTTTGACTCCTGAACCTTTTTTTTTATTTGCGTCATTGCTTCTTCGGTGTATAGAGTGAACATTAGGAGTGAAAGAGTGCGACACTGTCTTACATCCTTTATAATTCGAGAACTTCCATCTTGGTCTTCTACTCTTCTCGTTCCGTCTTGGTTTTGCTCATACTGTATCTCACCCGCCTTTTCCTACAGCTTAGCTCTATTTTTCTCAAAATTTAGAACAGTTCGCACTGTTTTATATTATCTAACGGTTGTTATAGGTCCACGAATCCGAAAGAGGTGTCTCAATTTTTCTTCAGTCTTGCTCGCATTATCAACCGCAAAGTCAGAACTGCCCCTCTGGTGCCTTTACCTTTCCTAAAGCGAAATCGATCGTCTTCTAACACATCCTCAATTTTCTCTTCAATTGTTCTGTATATTGTTCTTGTGCGCAACTTGGGTACATGAGCTCTTAAACTGACTGTGCGATAATTCTCGCACTTGTCGACTCTTGCAATCTTGAGAATTGTGTGCATGAGGTTTTTCCAAAAGTCTGATGCTATATCCCCAGACTCATGCATTCTACACACCAACGTGAATAGTCTTTCCTTTGTCATTTCAGACTCATGCATTCTACACACCAACGTGAATAGTCTTTCCTTTGTCATTTCCCCCAATCATTTTAGAAATTCTGCCTTATTCGATCTTAATTCTTCCAATGGCCTTTTTAATTCTGATTCTAATACTGGATCGCTTATCTCTTCCCTGTGACCCGAGGTTCATCTACCATCACATCATCAGACAGTTCTGTCTCCTCGTTGAGGTTTCCAATGTACTGTTTCCACATATCCGCCTTTTCCTCTGTGAATTCCCATTGCACTCTTAACGTCGGCACCTTTGCTTTTACTTTCACCGAAAGTTGTTTTGACTTTTCTAGATAATGAAACTGTCCTTCAGACAAGAATTTCTTTTCCGATTCATAAATTTTGACAATATAGTCGACGGAGAGCAATGACCTTATTCTTTATTTAAAAATGAACAGTCGATATCGCAATAATATTTCTTTATTAACCTGTTTCGCATTATCTACAAGCCATCTTCAGAATTTTTTGGCCCCTTGTGACTGGAGTTGGCGGCTCCTCGGATTTTTCGTGATACCACGATCGTCACTATATTTTCCGATTTCTTCATATTCCTCATGCAACGATTTCCCTTTACCTGCCTTGCACTTCCTATTTATTTCATTTCTAAGTGACCTATTCCAGAAATCTTGTTTTACCCTCAACATTTTTGTGCTTCTTCTCTCGTCGAACCCAATATTTCTTCGCAGTTACTTTCTTTGTACCTTTATGTGCCTGTCCAACTTCTGAGAGTGCCCTTTCTAGAAATGTCTATTCCTCTTCAAATGATCCGCTTGCTGTGGTATTCATTATCGCAGTATCTATACCGTTAGATAATTTCAAATGCACATCATGAATCATCAATACGTCAGTATCCCACTTCTTTCCACATTCATTGTTCCTAGCGATACTCTTAAACTTCAGTTTGCTCTTCGCTCTTCGCCACGACTAAATTATTGTAGTGGTTGTTGTTGTGGTCTTCAGCCCAGAGACTGGTTTGATGCAGCTCTCCATGCTATTCTATCCTGTGCAAGCTTCATTATCTCCCAGTACCTACTGCAGCCTACATCCTTCTGTATCTGCTTAGTATATTCATCTCTTGGTCTCCCTCTACGATTTTTACCCTTCACGCTGCCCTCCAATGCTAAATTGGTGATCCCTTGATGCCTCAGAACATGTCCTACCAACCGATCCCTTCTTCTAGTCAAGTTGTGCCACAAATTTCCCTTCTCCCCAATTCTGTTCAATACCTCGTCATTAGTTATGTGATCTACCCATCCAATCTTCAGCATTCTTCTGTAGCACCACATTTCGAAAGCTTCGATTCTCTTATTGTTCAAACAATTTATCGTTCATGTTTCACTTCCATACATGGCTACATTCGATACAAATACTTTCATAAACGACTTCATGACACTTAAATCTATATTCGATGTTAACAAATTTCTCTTTTTCAGAAACGCTTTCCTTGCTACTGCCAATCTACATTTTATATCCTGTCTGCTTCAACCATCATCAGTTATTTTGCTCCCCAAATAGCAAAACCCATCTACTACTTTAAGTGTCTCATTTCCTAACCTAATTCCCTCAGCATCATGACTAAATTATTATCAGAACCTGTATCTGCTCCTGACTACGCCTAACAATCCACTATCCCATTTTGGAATTTCTTCCTCCACGTGACGTAATCAACCTTGAATTTCCTCGTGTCTCCACTCCATTTCCAATTATACTTCCTCATCTTTTGAGTTTTGTACAGTGTATTCGTTATTTGTGGGCGAAGTTAATTAGTCTTTTTCCTCGCACATTCATATTATAGAGCCCATAGTCTCCCTCAAATATTTCTTCCGTTCCCTCCCTTACTGCAGCGCTCCTGTCTCCAGTGATTACTAGATTTTCATCTCCCTTTAGACACTGTATCACCTATTCAGCGTCCTCATATACTTTCCCTATCATTTCACTTCCGCTTATGGCCTGGGTGTGTATATTTAAAGCAATGTTGTTGGTGCTGGTTTTCTGTCGGTTCTGATGAGAACAATCATATAAATTTAAAATTCAGGGTAACACACTTTATGCCGTACCTTCCTATTCAGAACGAATCCTGCTCCCAGGATATCATTTCCTGCTGCTATTGATAAGACCCTATACTTGTCTGACCAGAAATTCTTCTTTTCTTTCCATTTCATCTCACTGTCCCTTTCCATTACCTATTTCAGATTTTCTAGCTTACCTAGTACATTCAGACTTCCGTCATCCCACGTTCGGATTCGTAGAATGGTACCCTTTCATTAGTCACTCTATCTTTTCTAGTGGACACCTCACCTTTCAGAAACTTTGAGTTCTAAATGGTAGGACTATACTGAGATGACGAAAGTCATGAGATATCTTCTAATATTGTGTCGGACCTCCTTTTCCACTGTGTAGGGCAGCAACTCGACGTGGCACGCACTCAACAAGCCCTTGCAAGTCCCCTGCAGAAATATTGAGCCACACTGCCTTTACAGCTGTCCATAATTGCGACAGTGTTGCCGGTGCAGAATTTTGTGCACGAACTGATCTCTCGATTAGGCCCCATGAATCTTCGATGGGATTCATGTCAGGCGATCTGGATGGCCAAATCATTCGCTCGAATTGTCCAGAGTGTTTTTCAAATCAATCGCGAAGAGTTGTCACACGGTGACATCGCGCATTGTCATCCATAAAAATTCCTTCGATGGCTGAAAATGGTCTGCAAGTAGCGAATATAACCAGTGATTGGATCAGTTGCACCAGAGACGTCTTCCATTCCATTTTAACACAGCCTGCATCATTATGGACCCATCACTTGTTGCACAGTGCCTTGTTCACAGCTTGGGGCCATAGATTCCTGGGATCTGCGCCACACTCGAACCCTACCACCAGCTCTTACCAACCGGAATCGGGACTCGTCTCACCACGCTACGGTTTCCCAGTCGTCTAGCATCCAACCGATATGGTCACGAGCCCAGGAGATGCACTGCAGGCGGTATCGTGCTGTCAGTAAAGGTACTCGTGTCGGTCGTCTGCTACCATAATCCATTTACACAAAATTTCGCCGCCTTTTTATACCGCATACGTTCATTGTACGTGCCACATTGATTTCTACTGTTATTTCGCGCATCGTTGCTTATCTGATAGTCCTGACAACTCCACGCAAACGCTCCAGCTCTCGATAGTCGGCTACTGCGTTGTCCGTGGTGAGAGGTACTGCCTGAAATTTGGTATTCTAGGCACACGCTTGACATTGTGGATCTCCAAATATAGAATTCCCTAACGATTTCCGAAATGGAATTCGTCTAGTTCCAACTATAATTGCGCGTTGGAAGTCAGTTAATTCCCGTCCGTGCAACCGTAATCACGTCGGAAACCTTTTCGCATGAATAACCTAAAAATGACAGTTCCGTGTAAGCACTGCCATTTTATACCTTGTGAACGCGATACTACTGTCGTCTGTATATGTGCAAACCGCTGTCCCATGACTTTTGTCACATCAATGTAATTCGGAATCTTCTCCCAATAGAGAGACCATTATGACAGTTTTTAATTACAGACGACATGTCCTGTGTATACAGATTATGTGTGTTTAATGCAGTGGTTTCATTGCGTTTTGTGTTAATCATAGCTGTTTTTTGCGCTTTTTAGGGCAGCTTTCCACCGCAACGGCAATAGGCAGCCCCGAAACTCTGACCGCTCGTTCGCCCTCTTTGTCAACGCCATTGGTAAAACGATCGTAAATCCTTATACCGGAAGTCTTCGGCCGCCATTGCTGACGATATTTATTTAAAATCTAACCAGTGGCTGTGTTCTAACGCGGGACCCAGGACGTTTTGATTACTAGCCAAATACGCTACACCTAGAGATGATATAGTGATGATGAATTTGTCATTTGTCGGGTCCAGTCATTACGTTAGGTCAACTTTGTAAAATTTATGCAAGTAACTATGAAAAAAGAAAATAATTGTTAAATATAATACTGTATTATCGTCATAGTGCATCATCCTAGGGCTGCTCCTAACAGAACGATCCCGTGCAGCGTGTTGCTTGGGTTTCGCATGACTTATGATTTTAGAATCCTTGTTGGTTGACATCGAGGAAGCTATTCCGTTTGAGATTCTTCATTACGTACGTAAGTTATTCTATAAAACGAGATGTATTGACGTCAATTATTCAATTTTAAATTCATCTACATCTCACCTCTTAAAATGTTGTTAGAATGTGTAGACTGTAAGTTATATAGCCAGCTGCTAACGCCAGCTAGCGGTCTTCGCCTCAAGCAGTGTGTCAAAATCTAGTGGCCGTCAGTCCCCATTTCGCTACAGTGCCGGCCACACAGTTTTGTACAATGTACATGCCGATACTATTATATATGGCTTATTTCAATAGTGGTACAGGTCCATTTTTGTTCATTGTGAGATACAGAGTGTTAAAGTTAAATGAGCGCTGAAAAATCTGCAGTTGAGATACGAGAAATATTCAAGCATATGGCTTCTTGTTGGAGCCGAACATTTCTTCCTGTTCGTTTGTATCAAATGGTTCAAATGGCTCTGAGCACTATGGGACTCAGCTGAGGTCATCAGCCCGCTAGAACTACTTAAACCGAACTAACCTAAGGACATCATACACATCCATGCCCGAGAAAGGGTTCGAACCTGCCACCGTAGCGGTCGCGCGGTTCCAGACTGAAGAGCCTAGAACCGCTCGGCACACCGGCCGGCGTTTGTTTGTATCATTAATGTCAGAAGCATTATAGACAGAAAAGTGGAGGTAATGGACTGGTGCCACTATTGAAATAAGCCCTTCATATATATGATGATCCCTGCTACGAGATGAAGTACATACTGATTGTGTCAGTTACTAAGTTTTAGCAAACCCTTTTGGTAAGACGATATCTTTTACATTTAGTTATTTTAGTGGGTAGTTCCTTAAGCACATAATCTTGCTTAATTTTCACTGTCTCTACTCTATATTAATGTATTTTTTCAGACTTATTACCATCTTTCAATTACGCTGGCCACGGACAATGAAAAGCTGTTTTTAATTATGTCGTATATGGAAGTGTTCATTTTAAGAAAGGTTTTAACGATGTGTGAAGCCGTAATGCCACCAGTACTAATCAATAATATTTTATTCTACGTATTCTGTAATTAATTCGTGTATATCTCTTGAACCCTGCTACAACAATAAGTGCGGTTCTGTAAGCTGTTGTATGTTAGATATGAAGACGGCTAGATTTTTAGCCGAAACTAGTAATCCATCCAAGTAAAGAAGACTTCATATGCGACCTGGAGTTCATGGCTCTTCAGTCCCTAACATAAATTTAAAAAAATTACAGCAGACCTCGTATTCCCTGACTGACGATGTCAACACACTTGACTCTTCCATACATTTTGTATTAGAATGTGGGAGTCCACATGTAGGCAATATTGTTACAGTGGACGGCGCTAACTCTGAATTAATTGCTGCGTGTTTCCCCCACTAGTCTTGAATGTTGAAAAAGACTTTATCGAAGTTTACAGGAGCCACTATATCTTTCAGACTTATATATTTCCAATGCGCTGCAGTAAGTCATGAGCGTTCCTCTGCTGCTTTAGCAACCAAAGCCTTTTAATTGCCAGTGTCGCGCAAATCTGACTCGACAGCATACACACTGTGCGTTTACACATACACACACACACACACACACACACACACACGTGGGTGCTGGGGGGCTCTTTGGTGACGCTACTTGTAGCGACGCGGCGCAAAAGTTGTTCCTCAGAGACTTGGAGATGAAGCCGTGTGCTTTGACTGCGGCCCATCGGCCCGTCCGGCGACCAACTCACTGATTAAACGACGCCGGCCAAAGCAGACGCAGGTAAAGAGCCGGGCCCGGAACTCTGTCCACGGGCGACCTGTTTTCAGAATCCAAACCCATCCATTGCCGAGGCGCTTCCCGTGCCGCGGCATTCAGGAAACAGAGAATAGGAAGCCTAGCTGTTAACGGCGCACGAGTTGAAACAATAGTTGTTCGGCAAAGAACGTTCCAAAAGACACGCTAGGGAGCGTTCAATTTTAACGCGACATCGCATTCCACATAGCGTTTTCATCTCGAGCGCCGCACGGCCTTTGGGATACACCAGCCGAAACTCTGCTCGATACGTTCGTTAGATCTACGAGCGCGGCCCAATAAACACGTTTTTTTCTCGTCCAATGTCGGCTGAAAAAATGCGGAATTTGTTGTGGGACACCGGGCAATATTTCAACTTCAGCCCCTACACTTTCACGAATACATAACCTTGAAAATGGCGTCAGTAACGGGGGTGCGTTCCAAGCAGAGACCGAGCGAGGTGGCGCAATGGTATCGTATTCGGGATGACGACGGTTCAAACACGAGTCCGGCCATCCAGATTTAGGTTTTCCGTGATTTCCCTAAATCGCTCCAGGCAAATGCCGGGATGGTTTCGTTGAAAGGACACGACCGATTTCTACACCTACATTTACATCTACATGGATAATCTGCAAATCACATTTAAGTGCCTGGCAGAGGGTTCATCGAACCACCTTGACAATTCTCTATTATTCCAATCTCGATTAGCGCGCGGAAAGAATGAACACCTATATCTTTCCGTACGAGCTGTGATTTCCCTTATTTTTATCGTGGTAATCGTTCCTCGCTATGTAGGTCGGTGTCAACAAACTATTTTCGCATTTGGAGAAGAAAGTTGGTGATTGTAATTTCCTAAGAAGATTCCGTCGCAACGAAAAACACCTTTCTTTTAACGATTTCCAGCCCAAATCCTGTATCATATCTGTGACATTCTCTCCCATATTTCGCGATAATACAAAAAGTGCTGCCTTTCTTTGAACTTTTTCGATGTACTCCTTCAGTCCTATCTGGTAAGGATCCCACACCGCGCAGCAGTATTCTAAAAGAGGACGGACAAGCGTAGTATAGGCAGTCTTCTAAGTAGGTCTGTTGCATTTTCTAAGTGTCCTGCCAATAAAACGCAGTCTTTGGTTAGCCTTCCCCACAACATTTTCTGTGTGTTCCTTCCAATTTAAGTTGTTCGTAATTGTAATACCTAGGTATTCAGTTGAATTTACGGCTTTTAGATTAGACTGATTTATCGTGTAACCGAAGTTTAACGAGTTCCTTTTAGCACCACATGTGGATGACCTCACACTTCTCGTCATTTAGGGTCAACTGCCACTTTTCGCACCATTCAGATATTTTTTCTAAATCGTTTTGCAGTTTGTTTCGATCTTCTGATTTCCTTCCCCATCCCTGACACAATACGAGCTTGTGTTCCGTCTCTAAAAACCTCGATGTCGACGGGACGTTAAACCTAATGTTCCCGCCTCCCTTCCAAGCAGAGACCTGTCATTCAGCTTCTTTTAGAGGAAAACCAGAGCATTGGAGATATTCATAGGCGCTTGTAGAATGTCTACGGAGACCTGTCGGTGAACAAAAGCACGATGAGTCGTTGGGTGAGGCGTCTGTCATCATCGCCAGATAGTGCAAACCTGTCCGATTTCCGGTTTGCTGGTCGGCTGCACACGACTGTGACTCCTGTAATATTGGAACGGGTGGACACGCTCATTCGAGACAATCGACGGATCACAATCAAACATATCGTTGCTCAACTGGACGTCTGTCTTGGTGGAACTGACTCACTCGTCCACCATTTGGGGTATTCAAAGATGCGTACTCGCTGGGTTCCTCACTTTCCTAATTCCGCCTGTTCTGCCCAATAAGGGAAGCACTCCGTGGGAGTTCATGGAGGTTAATGATGCAGCAAAATGTTGGCTCCGACGTCGACCAGTGGAGTGATACCAAGTGAGCAACAGGCCCTCCTAGTAAGGTGGCGTACGGCCATTGCATTGAACGGAGTTTACATTGAAAAATATGGTTTGTAGCTAAAAGAGCGGGGAGTAACTCTCGTGTCCTTGAGTCCTGAATAAAACCAACCTGCTTTCAGAAAAAAAGTGTTGCTTTACTTGTTAAATGCCCCTTGTAACTAACAGAACAGTCGGTAACATCAACACCTGGTACTCAGAGAACAGATTACCCCTCATGCAATAAAAAGCAGGACACACAGGTGGGACTCTTGTAACTGCAAAATTTTACTCTCAAAAGCTTGTCAAACAGTAATATTGACCATTTTAAGTACTTAGAACTGAGAGTTGATAAAAAACTTCGCCAGAAGTATCACGTTCAAGATCTTGTGCAGAAACTGAATGCTGCTACCTTTACCATAAGAATGAACAGCATTCTCTCTGACACTGAAACGCAAAGGCTGTTTACTTCGGTTACTTTCGCTCGATTCTCTCGTATGGTATCATATTTCGGGGAAACTCTGTGTACTGACAAAGAATACTCTTAGTACAGGAAAAGGGAGTTCAGTCACATGTCTGGTGTTGCATCTGAACTGCTGTTTAGCTGTCTCGGAAGTCTAACTGACATCTGATTCACATATTTAATCACGAGGTTTGTTGTTGACGTTTTTGAGTCATTCAGTGAAAAAGCCACAACATTCAATTAGTGAACACTAGATGGAAAGAAGACATGCACTTACATAATACTTCCTTAGACGCTGTGCAGAAAGCTGTGCACTATTCAACAGGTTTTGTCATCAGTAGGCTTCCACCCCAACTCCAAAGCCCAAATCTAAGTTGACAGGTTTCGTTGTGGGGCATTGCTACTTTGTACAGGAGTTCCTCGTAGTAGTTTAGAGCTGTTCTCTGTAATGTTATTCATTCGTATACTCTCTCATACATTTTCATGTTGCTTTAATTGCCTCGTTTCTCTTGGTTATGCGTTATCTAATTAGTAATCTGAAAACAATTATTCTGATTAGTTCCATTACCACGTACTTTGGCTCACACAGTCCCACGAAACCTGATAAAAAATAGAACTTATTTTAGAGCTTCGAAAAGCAACTACTCCTTTACGACGATGTCACTACAAATACAGGATTGACCTGGATTTGCACCGGAAGCAAGAATACCTTCCCTCTCCTTTGTTTCTGACTGTCTTCCACATTTATACGAACGTCATACTGAAAATCGTGAGCAACCTAATGTTAAATTTTAAAGTCTAACACAGTAAAAAAACGACTGCACTATCGTAATCTACGGAGTTTCCACCGCATATTGTCATATAGTGTCGTCTACCACGTGAGCACTCGCGGTACTTTCAAAATGACGAACATCAATGTTTCGTTTGGATAGCGTGCTGTCATTGAATTCCCCGTTAAAGAGTAAAATTCTGTTGATGTCTGCATGGAGATGTCTGCATGAGTACTCGCAGCGCTGGGAGATAGGTGAAGCATTTCAAAGATGGGAAAACGAGCATTCAAGATGAGCTTCGTAGCGGTCGCGCATGAACTGCCTCCAAAGAACGCAAAAAGGAAAGAATTGGTGAGCTCATTAGGGAAGACGGGCGGTGTCACAGTGATCGAAATCGCTGATAAGCATGCAATATGAAGCAGTGCAATGCAAGAAGTGATTCACAGCTTAGATTATCGAAAAGTTTGTGCCCGTTGGGTCCTACATTTATTGACCGAAGACCGTAAACGTCAGAGGAGAACTATCAGCAAAAATCGTCTTCAGAAATTTCAAAATGAAAGTTATGATTTTTTGACCAGTATTGTGATAGGCGATGAAAGCTGTAAATGAACAGATGTGAGGCCAACACTACGAGATGGTAGAGGATAGTCAGAAAACAATGCATCATTGCCTTCGTGGAGCTAGAAGGGTATATATATATATATATATATATATATATATATATATATATATATATATATATATATATATAATCTACGGTGTACGGCGGCTGGGTACTTCGTATACCAGTGTACATTTCTCACTTCACTATTGCAGCCATCAATGGTGCTCGAGAAACACGACTGTTGATCATCGAGAAATACGACTGTTGATCAGTCTCCCATTTTGCGGTCATGAGCTTTTTGGGAGATACTGTATGTGCAGGAGGAAGTAATATGCTGGTTGAATCTTCTATAAAGTAACTCTTTCGGAATTTTAACAGTAAACAGCAAATACGTGCACCAGGAAGAGGCCCTCTGCGGATTTACCTTTATGTTCATCCTCGTGGAGCTTTCGTGACGTTATTCACTGGGCCGTATTTGTGAATACAGAGAGGAATCTTCAAATATAAGCCACTTTTACGTTTGAAGATTTCTCTCAGCGAAGAGTGACATTCTGTGTTCTATTTGCTAAGAAGATTAAGGATCCGCTCGTGGACTAAACCTCCATATGCCTTTCTCAGAACAGCCATGAGTCCGTAGAAGGTGACATACGACCTGTACATTTAATGATCTTGCCTTTTCATCAGAGATTTCTGGGAGAAACGTATCTCTTTCGATTACCTTTGTGGATCGACGCATAGGACTTCCGACTACTTATTCTATGCAATGCTGTCATTGTTGTCGTACCTCGTAACAAATATAGCAGCCCACTGCAAATGTTCACAGGTAGACAATTTCTAATACGTGACCGTGATTGGAAGTGCGCGTAGTAAATCTACTTTAAATAATATCCTCCCCCCCCCCCCCCCCCCGTACCATTACGATGTGTTCATCGATAAATACAGTACAATAAATCACAGTTACACAGTCTAATACATTTGATTACGCATAACATTGAAAACCGAGAGCATGCCTGACACGGAGCTCAGACGAGGAGTGTATCCTACCGCCGACTGAATTAGGTGGCGGCAACAAGAATCACTAGCATCCAGCAGCATGTGAAGGTTGCTGTGTGTGGACGGGTTACTCCTGTAACCGAAACTGCAGATCTGCATATGGTGCTAGAGTAGCCGAAACCGGTCATACGAACAAACATTTTTGCGATCTAGACGGATTATAAGTAACATTGTCAGCATGTTTGATCCCATAGGAACTTCCCACAAATTTCCAAAATTTCTCACAATGACCTCACAGCTCACAGCCCGCCTGCACGTGATCTCTGCCACGTATTCTAGTACCTGTGGTCGTAGCTTCCAGC
This sequence comes from Schistocerca serialis cubense, assembly GCF_023864345.2. Taxonomy (NCBI): domain Eukaryota; kingdom Metazoa; phylum Arthropoda; class Insecta; order Orthoptera; family Acrididae; genus Schistocerca; species Schistocerca serialis. Next base: position 612,421,225 of record NC_064641.1, on the reverse strand, counting down.
TGGTGATTAACAGCCAGTCTAGGGATGATCTGACGTCCTCTCCCACCACAGCTCATTTTAGACACGACTCTCATGCGGCGTCATTGACGTGTTGCTGTCCAGCGCCATCTGTTCGCCAGTTTTTGCACTCGCTTCTGACTTCAATAAAATCCCACGTCATTTCAGACATGTGTGTCAACTTGTACATTATTCCGTGGATTAGTACATTTTTAAATGTTAACGGACTTTTGAGTCACACTGTATGATGTGATAATTGCAAATAAAGGGGATCTGAAATCAGTGGAACCTCAAAAACTCTTCAGTCCAGTAACAGAACTTCTGCTGTTGTACTTGCAGCGAGCGGAGGTACACATGTGCAGCGTTGGATTGAGGACTCGTTAGCGATGCGGCTGTTTTGGGCTGTATATCTCTTGTGCCTCCTTTCAGTGTCTCTGCACTCCCTCCTGTCCTGTTTTCCCTCTTCATCTCCCGCCCCACGTGTTTCCCGCCTCTTCGTGTACCCACTGATGCCCCTCCTCTCTTCATCCCGCCGCTTCCCCTGCTGCCCCTTTTCCATCCTCTCTGCCCTTTCCCTCGGCAGGTCCCACCTGGCAGTTTTATTCTTCGTCGTGTGTGCTCCAAGTGGGTTTTAAGTGTGTTGTTTCGGAGTGTTTTTACTACTGTGGCCGACCTTTAACGTGTGCATGTCCATTCAGTGCCTTCTCTGAGTTTTGAAGAATCGCGAACTGTGTTTCTTAACTTTCTGGTGACTTTTTGACTTTTTTTTTAACTGTCCTCCATGAACGTCTCCGTGTTGGTCTAAATTTTTACCTCCATTTTCTCCCATTATTCTGTTTTAAGTTCCCCTTTCTCGCCTTATGTATGTAACATTTTATTCTTATTTTAAGTTGTCATGCCACTCGGCTGAGGAGCGGCGGATTGTGCCGCTGACAGCCCTCCCCTGCCCATATGGGACAGGGGAATGAAATCACAATAAAGAAAAAAAAATTGGGCTGTATGTCCATCGTCTAGTTTTTATCCAGCACTGAATCGATGAGTGATTTGCTACCCACGCGGCGACAGTTTCTCCTGAACTAGCGTTGCGGCGACTCTACGTATTATAGCATCATCCGCGAACGTTTACAAGTAAGACTGAAATGTGCTACTCGTGTATGAATTAATGTTGTGTATTTAGATGTCTTTGAACCAGGACGCACGCGCTGTGCCGGCAACTGACGGCGACGTTTCGGCGTGTTGGCAGGCTGACTCCTCAGGGGGCGTGCGCGCTGATGGCGGCGGCGCCGCCGGCGGGCGCGGCGCCCGCGCTGCCCGTGTTTCCGCTGCGCGCCGCGCCCTACTCGGCGTACAGCCCGTCGCGCTTCCACGTGGACAAGCGCTGCCGCCGCCGCTGCTCCTGGAAGTGCTGCGCCATCGCGCTCATCCTGCTGGCCACCGCCCTCGCCGCCATGCTCGCCTACTTCGGCGGTGAGTAGCTATATCACTCCGCCATCTGACGGGAACTTTCATTCATTCTAGCCTTGACGCTCTCGCTTCTGAGCAGTGCACGTGTGAGGCTGAAACTGACAACGGACACTTGCAGTTACTTTAGTAGTTTCATGTGGTGTTATTGTAGGCCCATGTAATTTAGTGTCGTGAAGTACATTGAGGTGACAGAAGTCGTGGGATACCTACTAAAATCGTCTACATCTACATGATTACTCTGCGATTCACATTTAAGTGCTTGGCAGAGGGTTCATCGAACCACAATCATACTATCTCTCTACCACCCCACTCCCGAACAGCGCGCGGGAAAAAGGAACACCTAAACCTTTCTGTTCGAGCTCTGATTTCTCTTATTTTATTTTGATGATCACTCCTACCTATGTAGGTTGGGCTCAACAAAATATTTTCGCATTCGGAAGAGAAAGTTGGTGACTGAAATTTCGTAAATAGATCTCGCCGCGACGAAAAACGTCTTTGCTTTGGTGACTTCCATCCCAACTCGCGTATCATATCTGCCACACTCTCTCCCCTATTACGTGATAATACAAAACGAGCTGCCCTTTTTTGCACCCTTTCGATGTCCTCCGTCAATCCCACGTGGTAAGGATCCCACATCGCGCAGCAATATTCTAACAGAGGACGAACGAGTGTAGTGTAAGCTGTCTCTTTAGTGGACTTGTTGTATCTTCTAAGTGTCCTGCCAATGAAACGCAACCTTTGGCTCGCCCTCCCCACAATATTATCTATATGGTCTTTCCAACTGAAGTTGTTCGTAATTTTAACACCCAGGTACTTAGTTGAATTGACAGCCTTGAGAATTCTACCATTTATCGAGTAATAGAATTCCAATGGATTTCTTTTGGAATTCATGTGGATCACCTCAGACTTTTCGTTATTTAGCGTCAACTGCCACCTGCCACACCATACAGCAATCTTTTCTAAATCGCTTTGCAACTGATATTGGTCTTCGGATGACCTTACTAGACGGTAAATTACAGCATCATCTGCGAACAACCTAAGAGAACTGCTCAGATTGTCACCCAGGTCATTTATATAGATCACGAATCGTATCGGACTTACTTTTTCTTCGACGTGGCCTGGACTCAAACAAATCGATGGAAGTCCCCTGTAGAAACATTTAGTCATGCTGCCTCTATAGCTGTCCATAATTGCGGAAGTGTTGCCGATGCAGGATTTTGTACATGAACTGTCGTCTAAATTGTGTCACATAAATGTTCGATGGGATTCACGTCAGGCGACGTGAGAGGCCACAACGGTCGCTCGAATTGTCCAGAATGTTCTTAAAAAATTGGTTCAAATGGCTCTGAGCACTATGGGACTTAACATCTATGGTCATCAGTCCCCTAGAACTTAGAACTACTTAAACCTAACTAACCTAAGGACAGCACACAACACCCAGCCATCACGAGGCAGGGAAAACCCCTGACCCCGCCGGGAATCGAACCCGGGAACCCGGGCGTGGGAAGCGAGAACGCTACCGCGCGACCACAAGATGCGGGCAAATGTTCTTAAGCAAGTGACGAACACCTGTGGTCCAGTGACATGGCGTACTGCCATCCATAAAAATTCCATCGTTGTCTGCGAACGTGGCGCCCTTGAATGGCTGCAAATTATCTCCAAGCACCTGAATGTCCAGAGGACCCCAGGTGCATGCAAGCACAGCCCACACCATTGTGGAGCCACCACCGAACTGCACAGTGCCTCGTTGACAATTAGAGTCCATGGCTTCGTGGGGTCTCCGCCACACTCGAACGCTACCACCAGCTCTTACCAACCGAAATCGGGACTCATCTGACCAGGCCACGGTTTCCAAGTTGTCTAGGGTCTAACGGAAGTGGCTATGAGCCCAGAAGATGCTCTGCAGGCTCTTATCAAAGCCACTAGGTTCGGTCGTCTGCTGCAGTAGTCTATTAACGCCAAATGTTGCCATACCATCCTAACGGGTACGTTCCTAGTACGTCCCACATTGATTTCTGCCGTTATTTCACACAGTGTATCCCGTCTGAAAGCACTAAAAACTCTACCCAAACGTCGCTGCTCTCGCTCCATAAGCGATGGTCATCGGCCACTGCGTATCGGTGGTGATACGTAATGCCTGAAATGTGATGTTCTCGGCACACTCTTGACTCTATGGATCGCGAAATGCTGAATTCCCGAACAATTTCTAAAATGGAATGCCTCATGCATTTAGCTCCAACTACCATTCCGCGTGTAAAGTCTGTTAATTCCCGTCATGCGGGCATAATCACGTCGGGAGCGTTTTCGCTTAAATCACCCGAGCCCAAATGACAGCTCCGCGTATGCACTGACCTTTTATACCTTGTCTACGCGATACAGGAGCCATCTGGATAGGTGCATATCGCTATCCCTTGACTTTTGTCACCTCGGTGTATGTCGCTGTCTGTGTTGTCACAAAAAATGGTTCAAATGGCCCTGAGCACTGTGGGACTCAACATCTTAGGTCATAAGTCCCCTAGAACTTAGAACTACTTAAACCTAACTAACCTAAGGACATCACACACACCTATGCCCGAGGCAGGATTCGAACCTGCGACCGTAGCAGTCCCGCGGTTCCGGACTGCAGCGCCAGAACCGCAAGACCACCGCGGCCGGCTGTGTTGTCACAGTCTTAGCCAATATAGACTACATGATAGGCTACATATAAGTATAAACACATAGGCAGTGGATAGTGGGAATACACGGCGAGCATATTAACAGGTTGTAAATCTGATTTGCAACTGCTTTGAAGCACATGTATCGTATTATTTCCGAGTTAAACGTGACCCGCGTCTCGTTGCAAAAAAAAATCTTGAAAGTCGGGAAAAATTGCATGCAGCACAGATCTGCATCGGAGTACTGAAAATGCACCATAAATTATTTTTAAAAAACTTACAAAGCGAAAACTGGCCTAAGCTCAGCACGGGCTACTTGCTCTATTGCTATGTGAAGTAAAGCACTCACAACAAAAAATCGTCTTTCCGACAGTGGCGCGAGTTGTCTACATTGTTTCAATAGTAATGAGCCTTGAAATATAGAGCTCTTAAGCTCAAGCCACGTCGAAGCACACAGAGTTCTTGTTCTTTTACACTATGTGGTGCTGATCATTCTCAAATACACAAGGACAAAACAAATAACGCCCTAGACTAATTTGCGACCGCCCAGTCGAAAAGGCACGCAAAATTCCGCAATGAAAATCATTTTGCTGGTAAGGGGAAAAAAACCGACGCTTCCGTCGTCACTGGGCTCCGTACGAAAGACTTGATGGACAGCGCTTATCTGGGCTGACTCCGCGTTGGAAAAATGCAACTCAATACACATGCGAAGCCATGGTATTCGATTTAACAATATTTAGAAAAAACGACTGAATTAAATCTCGAGCCTCGTACAAGATACTAGTGATATCTATTCTAGATCCCTGTATCAGAATGTGGCATCTTTACCTGTTACATATGACGAGGATAGTGAAAGAATTCACAAACCGCTATTAGGTAATTACCGCCGTAACGCAGATGCTGAAGGGGTCTAGATGGGAATCTTTAGAAGAAAGACAACATTATTCTCCTGAAATAATTCTGCATAAATTAAAGAGGCCAATAATGGCGAATAACTGTGCAAAAATTGCATTGGTTCCATCGTATAATTCGCGTAGGGGGATATTAAGACGTTTACAGAGGCTTAAGAACAGTCAATATACAGTGGCTAGCTTTATATATATGGAGATGTAGACCAAAAAGATTACGAGAACCAAATCCGACGAAACTCTTTCGTATCTGAGCACACTGCCTCTCAGTCGCTATGCAATGTGGGGCCGGCCGAAGTGGCCGTGCGGTTAAAGGCGCTGCAGTCTGGAACCGCAAGACCGCTACGGTCGCAGGTTCGAATCCTGCCTCGGGCATAGATGTTTGTGATGTCCTTAGGTTAGTTAGGTTTAACTAGTTCTAAGTTCTAGGGGACTAATGACCTCAGCAGTTGAGTCCCATAGTGCTCAGAGCCATTTGAACCATTTTTTGCAATGTGGGAGAGGTTAGTCAGACATGACTAGTCAGCTATTCTTCTGCATCCCATATAATCTCAAATGATTATCTGGTGCTTATCTATGCTAAACATAGATTGCTTTAAAAGCGATCATTCTCAAAAAAATACTAATAAACTTGTGTGCAGTTCACAGCTTCTCACTGCACTGGTTTTCTTTATGCTGCTTTCCCCTTCTAGGCACTGCTCTTGTCATGAGTGTTTTCTCCGAAAGGATAGGATGACAGACTGCAGATCTCCGTCGCCAAGAAGTTAATGACAACATTCCAGTTCAACCATTTAATTCACTTGTAAGAAAAAAAGACTCTGAAACACCTCCGCCGACAAAACCCATTCCATTTTTCCTATTTGGACCATCTACGTCAGTTAGCAAACTTCTGAACGACTCTTGATACAACCAGTTATCCAATTCCTCTTGTCCGCTCTGGAATACAATCACATGTCTTCCTAACAACTGCAAAAAATAAAAACGTTCCAGTAATCAAATGCTGCGTCCTCCTACTAAGATTCAGTGTAGCCGGCAATGGTTTAACCTTGGTAAGCGCGTATATTGACAAATAAGTGCAGTGAAACACTTGGTACATTATTTTGTAGGTAGGAATCTTTAAGGAATAACACGAAATATGATAATGTAAATGATCAAATAAGAAAACACTTAAGACGCTACGCTGTAAACATATCATTTACTCCGCGATCAAAGAGAACTTGTTGTCGTTACCATGTCTGGTGGGTAAGGATGATCCGTTTTGGTACGAAGTTTTAGCTCTGTAGTAATAATGGATTAAAAAATATAAGATTTTTGGTCATAAAGGAAGTTGTTACATTTGCAATATCTAAATCAATACATTCTTTTCAAATGCAATGGAAGACAGTGACCCCTTCACCTTGAAAATTATCTACGTCTGATCTCAACACAAATCAAGTAAATGAAGTTCTGTCACGTATTATTCTGATAATACACCCACATGGTCAACACTATAATCCATTGGCCGGCATAGCTGACGCCAACACTGGAAATGTTCTTTCTGCCTCCTGATAATCGTTTTCAATACAAATATATTTTTCTCAGTAGTCAGTATAATTACGTAGGTTTACTGACACTCGTGGGTGACACATTCACCCACTACGTCATCCATTCATATTCCGCCCGCTTCAGAATTTCAGCAAAGGTGAATCTACTAACCGAGCAACAATACCCCTGACCCAACGCTTTCGACACCCTAGTCTCAATAATCGATCTTTGCACCTATACGTGACATGTGTGAATGCACAATGAATAACCATGGAACTCTTAAATACCCTTGAGGAGACTATCACAGTGAGTTGTGGACTTCTCAAGTACCGCACCAAGGTTAACGGAATGAAAGTTCACGCCACCGTGGTTAGAAAAATGAGAATTTCTCTTACGGAGTTGCTGCCATGTGGGGGAATGAGAGGCTTGGCTATAGTGCACCCACTTACACAAACAGTTCTGTGCCATTCTTGGTTATCAAAAAATCACGGAAAGTAACATCGTTACGGAAAGCAAATGCAAAAGCAATTTCGCGCTCATTAGCATGGAAGTTCGTACCTGTCACAAGTTGCAACTCTTTATTGCGCTCTCCCCACATGTAGGTGGAAGGCCTGTGACTGCATAAAGCGGAGAAATGAGACGGGCGACTCCTTTCGTTGACCGTCTGGTTCGTTCTGCCTATGTCTGTCGGGACAGGGATTTACACAGCCTCCCAGCCCCTTTGTCTCGCTCACATTCATTTCTGTTTTGTGCCTTGATCATACTGTCTCCGAAATCTGCTATTAGTGGGACTGATTTTTGGGAGCCCAAACGCTATCATATTTTCGTGTCGATCATCTTGCAATAAGGAAAAATAGATGGCACTGCTCAGAGAGACAGGGTTACCTCGACCTTCCGGAGGGATGTCCTGGCAGAAAAACTACAGAACATTTCTCTCTCCAGTTGTATCCCTCAGCCTGCAAGCTTTAGAAGAGTTTCCACAGCGCTCAACTCGCCATCTGTTTCTTCAGCTGAATGGATATTTAAAACTGGTCACTAAATAAATTTCTCCACTTTGCCCACTAAAACAGTTTTCGCTACAGATATACCAATCTGAAACTACAGTTTGCATAATATTTTAATTAAAACTATTTGTGAACTAAAAAGTAACTTAGATACAGAGTAATATATGATGGTTTGGCACATACATTTGGATCAGTTAGTTCAAATAGGGGATGTACGATGATACTGATGTTGGGAGTTTATGGGACGATATTCGAATATCGATAGAGACGTGTCTAAAACATCGATGTTACAGACAAAAAATCTAGTATCGATGCTAGCCAGAAACAGATTACTTCCTACCAGTGAGAATAATCTTTTTCATCATTTAAACGAATCTTTTCCTGAACATTTCTCATAACGACCGCAGTTCGACACATGTATAACGAAGGATGTGGGCTTGGGAGAAGAGAGGGAGGGGGGGGGTAGCGACCAAGAGCAATATTTTTTATTTTTTAAAGAACTAACGTTTCCTATTGTAGCTAAGCGTGGACTAATGCCTTTCATTGTTCACGTTTTCGTTGTGTCAAGTAGTGTGTAAAACACGTTGATATTCGATTGGGGCCGGCCGAAGTGGCCGTGCGGTTAAAGGCGCTGCAGTCTGGAACCGCAAGACCGCTACGGTCGCAGGTTCGAATCCTGCCTCGGGCATGGATGTTTGTGATGTCCTTAGGTTAGTTAGGTTTAACTAGTTCTAAGTTCTAGGGGACTAATGACCTCAGCAGTTGAGTCCCATAGTGCTCAGAGCCATTTGAACCATTTATTCGATTGGTGTACACGTTCGTAGCGTTTTTCCATAACAGAGCATACGTGAAACAGAGACTTTAGTCATCCATAACATATTATCCTTCACTATTCACAACAGTCTCCCAACGCTGGGACAACTTTCGATTCGTGGCGAGAACTCGTCGAGACACGTTCGGAGAGCTTTTTAACCCGAAACGAAGTTCCCTGAAGATTGTTCGATAGAGAGCGGAAAAGTGAAAATCTGAGGGTGCAGTGTAAGGTGAAAAGGTGAATAAGGTGGGTGCGCAATGAATTCCCACCCAACTCCTGTACTGTGTTTTCTGCCACTCTAGCTGAATACGGGCGGGCCTTGTCGTGAAGTAGCATCACTTCACGCTGTCTTCCTGTTTTTTTTTTTGTTTTTTTTTTATTGTGTCTGCAAGGCGTCTCAGTTGTCAACAACAAATGTCATCAGTGATAGTTACATTTCGAGGAAGCAATTTGTAATACACCCTACCGCCGCCGTTCCACCAATTGCATTAAACCTTTTATTGATGAGCCCAAGTCTTTGACAGTCAATAAATAAACCCATAGTAACCGGAATCCAACACGTAAAACAAAAGCGCTGCGAACTTATGCCGGAACCAAATACTTTACGAGAAAACATAGAAACTAAATCTGATTTATGGAATGAACACTATAAAACGGCATAAAAGATGAATGACTTGCAAACTGGAACAGATACGAACCTACCGTTACAGCTCCGTCTGAAAAATCGCCTCCAATATCTTAAAAGATATCCTGTGGAAGTATGAATGACATCATACGTATTACCAATCCAAAGCTATAAAAAAGTGCGCTTAAATATTTGAGCCGTATAGCCACATCTACTTGTGAAAGACTGTTCTCAAAAGGAAAATACGCTCTCTCTCAGTGACTCAACAGACTTAAGGGGAAATTTTTCTCATAATGACCCTTTTTCTCAACAAAAATGGTGGATATTGAAATATTAATTACTGAAAATAAAGAAGTAAAAACTTTAAAAGGAAAATTTCTAACTATGACTATTTTTGATGACCGATTTCGGTTAGACTGACGAAACCGGTCATTAAAGTAAATTAGCGATCTTGCCTATTGAAGTTTTTACTTCTATACTTTCAAATTATTCTAGATCGTTCACATACTTGAGTAACGTCAAGCATAATCAGTGATAGCTATTACCCTAAATCTTGATTAATACAGGGTGGCGCACGAAATGTGTTACCAATTGTTTCTTTCACAATTTACGACACACGTTAGATATCCCGCTGTGATCTCTACAGCAGTACCAGCAGAGCTTGGAAAAACAAATGAGTTACTAAATGACGTGTAATTCACGATATTGCCACTAGGAGACTAGTAAGCAGCAATGGCTGATAATGGAAGACTGAAGACACAGCAACGATCGGCAATTGTGTTACTTTTTCATGAAACGAAAAGCCTTGTTGTGACTCAGAGGCGTTTTCGACAACAGTTTAACACACGATGGGTCCCTTGCAAGAAGACCATCCACAGGTTGTACGATAAATTTGTACAGGAAGGAACAGTATTGGAAGCGAAGCGATCTCGGCCTAAGCCTGTTTGTTCGCCGGAGAATATTGAAGCGCTACGAGTTGCTGTACAGAGAAGTCCCGGGAGATCGTGTAGAAAGGCAGCAGTGCAACTGGGAATATCCAGACGCTCCGTTCAACGCATTCTTAAAAGTGACCGCCATATGTACCCATACAGGATGACCTGTACACAGAAGCTCACTGAAGAACACAAGCAGCAGAGACTACTGTTCAGTGGGCGGAGGATAGGGAAGAAACTCTCAACAGCGTTTGGTTTTCAGACGAGGCGCATTTTCATTTAGACGGTGTGGTTAACAACAAAATGTACACTTTTGGGCCACTGAAAACCCACAAGTGCTTCATGAACGACAACATTACGCTCCGAGCATTACAGCGTGGGCAGCAATTTCCAGTCACGGACTTATTGGACCCTTTTTCTTTGAAGAAACTGTGAACAGCGAGCGTTATTTGAGCATGCTTCGAAATAGCTTCATTCCACAGCTTCTTGCTACTGCCTTGCCCGTCAACACGCAGTGGTTCATGCAAGATGGAGCAAGGCCACATACAGCAAACACTGTGTTGGGGTTTTTACACAAGCATTTCGACAAGCGTATCATTTCACTCAGGTTTCCAGATCGCTTCAACGACGGACAAAATTGGCCCCCCAATAGTCCATACCTCAATCCATGTGACTTTTTTTCTTTGGGGGTACCTAAAGGAAAAAATTTTCCCGAAACGTCCACGTGATTTAATGGAGCTCAGAAGACTTACTCTTCAAGCTTGCAGTGAAATTACGGAAGACATGTGCCGTAAGATAATCACTAACTTCAGTGTTCGTTTGAAGGAAGTTAGGAAACGAAATGGTGGACATATTGAGCATGTGCAGAGTTAGAACAAATCTCCATGGACGGTTCTTGATTGTGGTATATGTTCCTTTCAGATTGTATTGACAATAAAGTTTATATTCAAAAACTAAATGGTAACACATTTCGTGCGCCACCCTGTAAATGTCACATTAGGTTACATATTTTGACTTTTACGCCATTCCATAGATTTGTCGTTTGCTACTGACGTTAGAAACTTCGATGTTTTGGAGATCGATTATTATGCTCGACCATCGATTGAGGTGTTTATGATGAAATTGATTTACCAACATCGGCACGTCCAGAGTTCAGATGCGCTGCAGTGAAATACGATATCCATGTGCATTGCAAAATAACTGCCTGATGCTCAGTATACGAATCACGAGTCGGTAAACTTCCTACGTAAATTACATTGCAGGGGATGAAAAAAAAAGTTTAAAAAGTGCGTTTCAGAGAACTTCCACTAGTGGATTCTCGCGATCTCATCATTTCATAAATGGACACATAAACGGATTCTTTTTTTTAGGCGAGGAAATTGCCCGTGTTCCTGACAAATATTGGCCATACATCATGCCAAATGCGTGTGTTTCCCGTCGCTTTGTGAATCAGCAGTTCCACTTTTGCGGCACGCGGCTGTTTTGTAACTGGCCAGTTCGCTTGAATTGCTCTATCAGACGCTCTAAATTAAAGTAAACATCAATTCTACTGTTCTAAACTGAACAAAGCACATTAATCAAATCAGTGTTTGCATGATACGTAAATTACCAGTTGCGTTTCTCGCGCTGACATTCAGCTCGCTACAAAGTCGTACCTACGGCAATTTGCCGGGCGCAAGAAGCTTGACGAAAGCAGTTCATGTTCATTATTCCCCTTCCTTTTCCCGTCGAAACGTGACCGCCTCCACTGCTCACAAAGCGCTGAATCACGAAGGTGGTCTCGTGCGAGAGGTGCTCGTCATTTGAAGGCAGGCGAAAAGACTGGAGAGAAAAAAAAAGAGAAATACGACACGGCACTCGCTGACAGCACGCAATTAAATTTTAATTGCGAAACGAATAAAACGATCATTAAAGTTCTCGTTGTATACAAAACCCTTAAAATACTGACCGTGCGAATTTTGCGAGAGATTTTTCATTCCATTTGTTAGTAAAAACACACGGGAATAAGAACGTACACGTAACACAGAAGTGAAGATACTTCTGCCTCGGGAAAATTTTCGGACGATAAATTTAGACTCGAATAATGCAGGCTACAATTAGATAACAACTTTTTTTTAGAAAATAAAAAAAATAACGAAAATTCTGTACCGTTTCATAATTAATTTTCGCGGCCGGAAATATTTTACGGGGAGACCATGATAATTTATTCTTTAAACGCAAATAGAACGTCTTTGTCCTAAGGAATGCGTAATTAAATTAGAAAGTTAATCATTTTAATTTGGCCATTTAATTTTCAGTCTGCGGGTCCGTCAACTGGCGAATATTTTTGCATCTCTTCTCTTCGTAGAAATGAAGCGCAAGACAAATGTATAGGCAATGTAGTACATTACAGAAGAGCAAATATAATTTTTGGTAGAATGTCCTTAATAGCTTACGTACCTCTAATGTGTGATAAAGATTAATCTCCCAATCTCTTGAGATAAAGATTTTGTGAATCGCGTTTTCTTAATTTGGAGGAACAAGGTCACAGAATCCTCATTTTTTTCCCCTAACCGTCATAGCGTTACAGTATTCTCAATGGATGAAAATAACACAACTGAGTTGCTAAAGAGCTTCGATCATCTACCCAGCGGTATACATAGTTTAACAGACGAAAAAGTTATCTTCAAACACAAAGTGAAATCATATCTGCTCCGCAGAAGAATTTCTTAATGTGTGGTACTATGAATATTGTGTGTGTGTGTGTGTGTGTGTGTGTGGGTGGGTGTGTGTGTGTGTGTGTGTGTGTTGAAACGCCCCCTTTGGAAAATTGGTGAATTACTGTGATGGTAACCCCTTACGTTATTTGATTTTCAAACAGCTGAGCAAAACTGAACGTACTCAGACATTTCTCTCTTTACTTATTCTGATCAACACTAAGCTGACACACAATATTTTTAGCGCAACTCAATCTGACGTTCAATAATCCCCACAAAAGAATGGCCCTGACTAACAATAATCTAACCCTTCATGAACCACTTACCTCAAAAAAATCTTCGTTACTCGAACTACTGCAATATAGCGAGCGCCAATCCTGCCAGCTAAATGAAAGATTCTAACTACGGAAGGCACTAACTACTGATAGGCATAGTTAGCAAATTAAAGATTTTGATAGAGACCTAACAATGCATTTACATTAATAATGTTCAAAAGTCTATATATATATATATATATATATATATATATATATATATATATATATATATATATCTCAGTTCATGATATCCAGTATTACAAATTTACTCTTTCTGATGGACACACGTCCAGATAGTCCGCTCTCAGCTCTCAAAACTCTGCCATCTCTCTCCCCACATCCACCACTGCTGGCGGCTCACCTCCAACTGCGCAACGCTACGCGCTGTTCACATCCGACTGCCCAACACTACAATAGCAAATATTCCAACAATGCCAACCAGCCGCAGACTGCACACAGCACAGCCAGTGATTTTCATACAGAGCGCTACGTGACGTTGCCAACATGAAAACCTAAACAACCTACTTACAGTGTGTGTGAGTGAGTGAGTGAGTGAGCGCGCGCGTGTTTAAAAGAGACCGAGAAAAAAGCCAAGTTAAGTAAAAATCACTGTATGCATGAAGAAAACCTTAGAAGTTCTGTAAATTATTAGCATGTTGCCGTCTATATATCCCATTGAGAAAATGTACTATAAGTGTACAGCTGACTCGTTCCACATTTTAGGAGGGGGTCGCAATCAATATACACTGAACCTGCACATCTCTACTACTAAATGCCTATCCAACAGTTTTCAGGAGCAAAAACATATGACTTTCAATATTTCATGTAATTATTGACCTAATTCAAAATTTTAAGATGCTGCCATAATCTGTCCATTAAGAGGTATAATCTTACGTTAGAGATTTAACGAAGAATGTCGAGTATTAAATTTAGAAACAGCGTATGTGTCTTTAGACAGCACAAGTTACCCAGACTATATTCATCCAGTGATTGCGACTGAGAGAATTTAATGATTTCCAAATAATTTTATACAAAATTTCTAAATTTTCGAAGCTTTTTATTGCTGATACGCCCCCAAAATAGTGAAAAAACTTACTGCTTACTATATTTTTGCTGCTCGTGAAGAAAAACTGCAGGATCGGGCGTGACGTTTTACAAGTAGCGATAAAAGCTTCCGTTTAAAGGTGTTACTGCACAGTATATTACAACGTAGCACGACTCTGATGCTTATATATAAACAAAGACGTGTAGGCAAGGGATTAGTGTGATTTACTTGTATATAGAGGATCTATACAAGGGCGATGTACTTGAGGACAATATTATGGATATGGAAGAGGATGTAGATGAAGATGAAATGGGAGATATGATACTGCGTGAAGAGTTTGACAGAGCACTGAAAGACCTGAGTCGAAACAAGCCCCCTGGAGTAGACAACATTCGATTAGAACTACTGACAGTCTTGGGAGAGCCAGTCCTGACAAAACTCTACCATCTGGTGAGCAAGATGTATGAGTCAGGCGAAATATCCTCAGACTTCAAGAACAATACAATAATTCCAATCCCAAAGAAAGCACGTGTTGACAGCTGTGAAAATTACCGAACTATCAGTTTGATAAGTCACAGCTGCAAAATACTTACGCGAATCCTTTACAGACTAATGGAAAAACTGGTAGAAGTCGATCTCGGGGAAGATCAGTTTGGATTCCGAAGAAATATTGGAACACGTGAGGCAATACCGACCCTACGACTTATCTTAGAAGCTAGATTAAGGAAAGGCAAACGTACGTTTCTAGGATTTGTAGACTTAGAGAAAGCTTTTGACAATGTTGACTGGAATACTCTCTTTCAAATTCTAAAGGTGGCAGGGGTAAAATACAGGGAGCGAAAGGCTATTTACAACTTGTACAGAAACCAGATGGCAGTTATAAGAGTCGAGGGACATGAAAGGGAAGCAGTGGTTGGGAAGGGAGTGAGACAGGGTTATAGCCTCTCCCCGATGTTATTCAATCTGTATATTGAGCAAGCAGTGAAGGAATCAAAAGAAAATTTCGGAGTAGGTATTAAAATTCATGGAGAAGAAATAAAAACTTTGAGGTTCGGCCGATGACATTGTAATCCTGTCAGAGACAGCAAAGGACCTGCAAGAGCAGCTGAAAGGAATGGATAGTGTCTTGAAAGGAGGATATAAGATGAACATCAACAAAGCAAATCGAGGATAATGGAATATAGTCGAATTAAGTCAGGCGATGCTGAGGGAATTAGATTAGGAAATGAGACACTTAAAGTAGTAAAGGAGTTTTGCTATTTAGGGAGCAAAATAACTGATGATGGTCGAAGTAGAGAGGATATAAAATGTAGACTGGCAATGGCAAGGAAAGCATTTCTGAAGAAGAGAAATTTGTTAACATCGAGTATAGATTTGTCAAGAAGTCGTTTCTGAAAATATTTGTATGGAGTGTAGCCATGTATGGAAGTGAAACGTGGACGATAAATAGTTTACACAAGAAGAGAATAGAAGCTTTCGAAATATTGTGCTACAGAAGAATGCTGAAGATTAGATGGGTAGATCACATAACTAATGAGGAGGTATTGAATAGATTGGGGAGAAGAGAAGTTTGTGGCACAACTTAACTAGAAGAAGGGATCGGTTGGTAGGACATGTTCTTAGGCATCAAGGGATCACCAATTTAGTATTGGTTGGCAGCGTGAAGGGTAAAAATCGTAGAGGGAGACCAAGAGATGAATACACCTAGCAGATTCAGAAGGATGTAGGTTGCAGTAGGGACTGGGAGATGAAGAAGCTTGCACAGGTTAGAGTAGGATGGAGAGCTGCATCAAACCAGCCTCTGGACTGAAGACCATAACAACAACAACATGTATTTCCATCTTGCGTGCGATAAACGTGGGAACGTGAACTATGACGACGTCATTAGCAAATGCGTGCTAACAGGATCGACGTGCTGTTACCCATTTCTTGATTACCGAAGGACAAACACCGATAGACATCCGTCCAAGAATGAAGACTGTGCGTGGGCAACATGTTGTGGGACGTTGTGGGACGGCGCGCCAATTTCTGCGCTGGTGCTATTCGATACAAGACACTGGTCGATTTGAGAGGCCAGCCTCACCCAGCGGGGGAGACCCGAGCACCTGCCCTACAGTCCTGATTCAATGATCACGCCTTCAGTCCCTCAAACAAGCCCTTCAAGGGTCGACGATCCCTGTCGGACGAGGAAGTGCAGCTGGCTGTTGCAGCACGAGACCTTGTTTCACCAAACGTGTATCTTCAACCTGGTGTGTCGGTGGTATGATAGCCTCAATGGCCATGGTGATGTCCCCTGATTGGCATACCCATTCTGAACTGTGTGGCCTTCGAACGCAAGCTTTTTGATCGCTTCTTATAATTTTTTAGTTCTTTACTACTCTATCCACAACGGCACACCACACGTAACACCACTGAATGTTCCTGCAATTTGGATCATTGTGCGACACATAGTTCAGGATATATGACGTCATAAATACTGAGATGTGTGAGACACTAGCTTTTCTGAAAAAGGAGTGCAAATTACCCGTACCGTACTCAAGCAATGTTTCGTAATGAGAGCACCTAGCGACCTCCAACAAACGTGAAACATGATTTCAAACCTTTTTTTAACTTCTTCTCGCTTACGTGCTTAACGTCAAATATTTAGCGCATTAATTCATTTGTGAACAGACATTTGCAGCTGTTTTATACGTGTTAGTTCGAATCTTTAATGAATTGTGGTTGAGGTTACTTGTAACTAAGTAACTAACAAACTAATTAACCAGTTAGAAGATTGAAGACTCCAAAGACAAAGTGTTACTGTCACATAGGTTTATGTTGTTTCGTCTATAGCTTCGTTGAAAATTCACTTATACCATTTCGTAAGTTAGAATCATGGAAGCACTTGTTCAATGCCTTGCAAGTTCAGAGTTGAATGTAAATCAGAAGAAATGCTCGAAACTTTACAGCCTGAAGCAAGAGCATGCCCCTGTTCTAAGCAACAGGGAGAGTGATTTAGCCGGGCGGGATTAGCCGAGGCGCTGCAGTCATGGACTGTGCGGCTGGTCCCGGCGGAGGTTCGAGTCCTCCCTCGGACATGGGTGTGTGTGTGTTTGTCCTTAGGATAATTTAGGTTAAATAGCGTGTAAGCTTAGGGACTGGTGACCTTAGCAGTTAAGTCCCATAGGGTTTCACACACATTTGAACTTTTTTTTTTTTTTTTTTTTTTTTTTGAGAGTGATTTGAGATTTAATGACAAACAGCTCTGTGTGGAATTGCTTCTAGTGAATATCCATTACGTGTTCTCTATTTCTTCGAACTAACACTAAGTTAGTACGTGTCTGTTTTGCGGGGCAGGGTGCGAGTTCGGTTTTCATAAGTGAGGAGTGGGGGAGAGGGGGAGGCTTGGGTGGAGGGGGGAAGTGTTAGGCATCTGCCTTTCCCTTCCCCTTGCTGGTTACACAGTTGACCTGGATTCTGCTTATAAAAACCAAACCGCAATGCCATGGCCGTGGTAGAATCAGAAGAGCAGAAACGCAATACTATATCTTCACTTTCTACTGTTATTCTGTAAAATCATCAACATAGTATTCAACGCTATTGAAGTACGAAGGTAACTTTTTACTCGAAGAACACAAGGCGTTTCTGCAGCAGCTGGAATGTTATTTACCTGTGACATGTTTTAGTCCAATACCCTCGAATCTCTTAACGAATGGAATGCGTCTGCCACTTCCAGTGGAGCACAGTGCCTTTGCCTTGGGACCAAAGCACAGATTAGAAGTTAAATTTATTTTGACTATCGCGCAGTTAAGCTTCTCAAGTGCCGGGATTAGAGAACGGCTTAGAGACCGCGGATATCGTAACTGCCTGGCGCTGGAATCACGGACCTAGAGAGCAGAGATCTGTGTTATTGCTATTAAACTTCTCGCGGGGGCAATGGAGCATGGAGAAGCGAGGGCTTATCTCGATATTAAGAGCTCGAGATAATATCACGTGCAGCTTTAGTGACTGTAAAACAGTATTCTCCAGCTGTGGGTTTTTATTGGACAGTAATTATTCAAAAACTACTAAGGGAATTGCTGTTAGACTTTTATCTTAGGTACAGCTGCTCAAAAACTGGAACATAAGTTAGGATTCTGCATTATTATCTAAACCCTCACCCTGAAATTCAAAAATTAGATAGCATTGTCATTTAAACGAGTATTTTGTTTTGTTTAGTGAAATCAGCGCGTCACGCCAATGATGTTTCTCTTTTTTATAATGTCTTCTGATTAGTTTAATGCGGTTGCTCCTGTGTCAATCTCTATACTAAGAGCAACACATACACCCAGCATCCTCAGTTATTTGTTGAAAATATCCCAGGCTCTGTCCCTCCACTTCTTGTCCTCCGTGGTTCTTTCAAGTACCGTGGAAGTTATTCCCTGATGCCCTTATCATATGCTGTATAATGCTGTCCCTTCTTCCTACCAGTATTGTCCACATATTCATACTCCTCCCCCCCCCCCCCCCCGCTTCCTATCAGTCCATTTAATTTTGAGCTTCCCTCTATAACACCCGCATCTCAAACGCTTGGATTTCTTTTCCTGGTTTCCTCACTGTCCTCTACCTACGATTTTCGATATCAATATCAATTCTAAACTCCCTGGCTCTATCGACCGATTGCTGATAAACGCACTCCAGCACTGCGGTTGTCTTGTTGGATGAAAGTAAGGTATCATTGATTGAAGCCTCGAGACTTACAAGAATAAAGGTATGGACGCAAATTTATTTATAAATTTATTTCATCTTGTAAGATTAGACCCATGAGGCTCTCTCATACACCTAAGCATATATTGTTAGCGAATTAACATTGCAGTGTGGTTAGTAAATGATGGTATGGTGACGGCGATGATCATGGTGATGCAATGATGAATATATGATTTTCAGGAATATCAGCCTTATTAAGACAGTGTTAAATAATTAAGTTATTCTCGAATATGAGTAATGACATCTAACAGTTATATGGAATTAGTACAGAAGGAATCAGATGTGAAGAAAAAGTTGATGGTTCAGGGGAAGATTGAGGAATTATAGGGTAAGACTAGTACTTGAGATCGAAGGAAGAGAACAGGAATGGATATCCTATAAATGGGCTAATCAGTCTATGAGGCATTGAGGAGAAATATGGAATTCAAGCAAAGACATTGGCGCATAGTGTCGCGATCAGAAACTGTATGTTAGCACATCTCCTACAAGAAGACCCAATACCGGTGCTAAAATTTCATGCATTGTAGCAACTTCCAGCGGCTAATCGTCGTGTCAAGGGTTGTTACGTAGACGACTGATCAAGATGTCATAGTTTCTCGGCAAACTGTCTTTAACCATGCTTTCAGCACCTTGCAACAGGAAGTATGTTGCCGAAATATTACTCTCATAATAATTTATCGAACATCAAACTCAGTTCCTCTCCTGAGCTGAAATCTATACAGCGATTGTACCACTGGTCCCGTCACAGTGATTTGAAGTTTAAGTAGTGTCTTGTATTACGAAGATGTATTCACTGTTGGTAAGTTCCGGCATTTTGCGTTCCAAAGCCAATAAATTTTTAATGCACAATTATATTACACCTTGGCTGTGTTTGCTGAAAAATGTGCACTTACTTGCTTACGATATAGTCTGATACTGACTATTTTCGTGTGAGCAGAAGAACGTACGTCACAGTGGTGGCGTTCTTTCGTGGGTCAAGTGCATACAGCTAGTACTTTCCATGCGACTATCTCACGTTGGATAATAAACCGAGCAGTCAAAAGTGACGTGAAGGATTCTGCCATGTGAAGATGTGCCGTGTGTGACGCCTGAATATTGCGGTTAGAATGGGAATGGGGTAGGTCTAGATACGATGTCTGAACAGTCTATTACAGAAATGTGTGTAGTGAGCATTGCAGCATAACGAGTTAAACAACTTTGAACGAGGGATTATAATCGGAACAAGAAGATCGGAGATGGTCCAGTAATTTGCATTTCTACAGTCTGTAGGATCTATCTTCAGTTTCGCAGAGACAATTTTCCCCAAAGCTTAAACCGCAGCATGGAACGAGCGCAAGTGTTTCGCTAACGGTCGTAGCGTCCCCTCTGATCGACACAGTCTGTTGTAGATCAGATCGCCGACGATTTGAGTATGGGCCGCCAGGAACGAGTTTCTACTAAAACTTTATGAAGGCAAAAGCAGGGCAAATCCCCGCTGATCGGCGCATGAGAGTATAGCATACGTCCCTGAAGCTTTAGAGTCTAAGCGTCAAAACGGTTGTGTACACGCAGGAGGCGACTCATTTACAGTCTGGACTGTGTTCGCATGCCGGTCGGGGTGGCCGAGTGGTTCTAGGCGCTACTGTCTGGAAACGCGCGACCGCTACAGTCGCAGGTTCGAATCCTGCTTCGGGCATGGATGTGTCTGATGTCCTTAGGTTAGTTAGGTTTAAGTAGTTTTAAGTTCAAGGGGACTGATGACCTCAGAAGTTAAGTCCCATAGTGCTCAGAGCTATTTGAACCATTTGGGTTCGCATAATTCCATTTAGCCCCCGTTGCCCGGTTGCAGGGATCAATGACAGGTGCAACTTCGGCGGTAGACATTATCGCAGATCGTATTCATCTACACTCCTGGAAATTGAAATAAGAACACCGTGAATTCATTGTCCCAGGAAGGGGAAACTTTATTGACACATTCCTGGGGTCAGATACACCACATGATCACACTGACAGAACCACAGGCACATAGACACAGGCAACAGAGCATGCACAATGTCGGCACTAGTACAGTGTATATCCACCTTTCGCAGCAATGCAGGCTGCTATTCTCCCATGGAGACGATCGTAGAGATGCTGGATGTAGTCCTGTGGAACGGCATGCCATGCCATTTCCACCTGGCGCCTCAGTTGGACCAGCGTTCGTGCTGGACGTGCAGACCGCGTGAGACGACGCTTCATCCAGTCCCAAACATGCTCAATGGGGGACAGATCCGGAGATCTTGCTGGCCAGGGTAGTTGACTTACACCTTCTAGAGCACGTTGGGTGGCACGGGATACATGCGGACGTGCATTGTCCTGTTGGAACAGCAAGTTCCCTTGCCGGTCTAGGAATGGTAGAACGATGGGTTCGATGACGGTTTGGATGTACCGTGCACTATTCAGTGTCCCCTCGACGATCACCAGTGGTGTACGGCCAGTGTAGGAGATCGCTCCCCACACCATGATGCCGGGTGTTGGCCCTGTGTGCCTCGGTCGTATGCAGTCCTGATTGTGGCGCTCACCTGCACGGCGCCAAACACGCATACGACCATCATTGGCACCAAGTCAGAAGCGACTCTCATCGCTGAAGACGACACGTCTCCATTCGTCCCTCCATTCACGCCTGTCGCGACACCACTGGAGGCGGGCTGCACGATGTTGGGGCGTGAGCGGAAGACGGCCTAACGGTGTGCGGGACCGTAGCCCAGCTTCATGGAGACGGTTGCGAATGGTCCTCGCCGATACCCCAGGAGCAACAGTGTCCCTAATTTGCTGGGAAGTGGCGGTGCGGTCCCCTACGGCACTGCGTAGGATCCTACGGTCTTGGCGTGCATCCGTGCGTCGCTGCGGTCCAGTCCCAGGTCGACGGGCACGTGCACCTTCCGCCGACCACTGGCGACAACATCGATGTACTGTGGAGACCTCACGCCCCACGTGTTGAGCAATTCGGCGGTACGTCCACCCGGCCTCCCGCATGCCCACTATACGCCCTCGCTCAAAGTCCGTCAACTGCACATACGGTTCACGTCCACGCTGTCGCGGCATGCTACCAGTGTTAAAGACTGCGATGGAGCTCCGTATGCCACGGCAAACTGGCTGACACTGACGGCGGCGGTGCACAAATGCTGCGCAGCTAGCGCCATTCGACGGCCAACACCGCGGTTCCTGGTGTGTCCGCTGTGCCGTGCGTGTGATCATTGCATGTACAGCCCTCTCGCAGTTTCCGGAGCAAGTATGGTGGGTCTGACACACCGGTGTCAATGTGTTCTTTTTTCCATTTCCAGGAGTGTATTTCTCGCCTTACAGTACCCTGCAGGAGATGATACGTTTCAAAATAATAACGCGATATGGATATGCTCTTTGGTTGCACGCAAGTGTGTTGACAAATATGTCAGTGAAATTATAAATGTCTTTTATCTCATCACATCTCTCCCTTACCTGGTTTCAGGTCTTGAGGAATTATGAGCTACCATTCTTTCACAGACACTCAGGCACCTCATTAAAAACGTCTCCAGTGAAGTACAAGACGTCATGAAGGCTAAGGGTGAACACAACCCATATTAATGTGGGGTGTCCGGACACTATTGATGAACATGGACTATTAAAGAATGCTATCGCTATTGGCCTTGAAGTACTTTTTCCTGACCACTTAAAAATCCTCAATCAGATATCAGCAAAAAGTGGCGAAAAGAATGAGCACTCAACAGATAAGTACGGAGCTAAATCAGTATGACCTGCGCTGTCTTCCCGTTTGTACAGAACAACATCCTTGTACAGTATCTTGCTATAGTTCTTCTGCATCGGATCACAAGTTCAGTGTTTCATAATGATAGACGTGATCCAGTTCCTCGCCCGTCACCGGTGGGTAGATCGATTCCCGGCTTCTCTGTTTACTCTCTATTCTGAAACAATATTTAATGCATTAAGGATGCGCAAGCACTTCATATATAAACCCGAGTAGTACTTCCGCGCCCACAGTCTGCTTCCAGCAACACAAAAGCGCAACAAAGGGCGTTGTCCATCCAGCTCGGTCGATGGCACTTCTGAAAACCGCGCGGACCGAGTGACACATCACAACGGCGCGGGGGAAAGTTGTCAGACAATGCGCGCGCACGCCCGCGGACACGGCGCGAGGCTTCACAGGTTCTCCCGCCGATAAATACGCGCAGCTGTACACGTGAAAAATAAATGAAGCGCAAACAGCAGAACGCCGGCTGGTTTCGATCGCCTCCCCCTCTCCCCTTCCGCCGCTCACTACCTGCTACCGTATCCCCGCCCGCGCGCCTGTAGGCAGTCAGCCGTCGTGTGATAACGGTGCTCGGGCCGCTAAATGTATTACTGCGAGGAAGGGCCCGCCGGGCCCATCTCCGGTGACAAAAGCACCTGTGCCGGGGGTGCGCGCGGGGGCGGAGGCGGACGTGGGGCCGGGGAACCTGGACAAAAAGTAGCTACAACCGAGCAGCCTGACTCCGGCAGAGGGCTGCCTCGTTTCGACGTATTAAATGCTTATTTTACAATGCAGTCTCTGTACCCGCGCCAGAGGCTTCTTGCTAATAATGCGTCTTACAGTGGAGCAGTCAGTCCTTCACGAAATGTCAAACACACACACACACACACACACACACACACAGAGAGAGAGAGAGAGAGAGAGAAAGAGAGAGATTATGAAGTAAATGAGTTTTTACTTTCTAGTATTGTGCCTGCGGATGACAATATGCAAAAGAGCAGAATAGAATTCATGTAGGGAAGCATCTACAAAATTTGCTGCGTGATGATGCAATTTTTAATAGTAAAAGCGAAACGCGTACAGCACGAAAAATTCGTTTCACTCTCTTGTAATTAGACGAACTTAAAATGATAAACTGGGTGAGGTGGCGTAGTGGTTAGCACACGGGACTCTCATTCGGGAGGACGACGGTTCAAACATGCGTCCGGCCATCCTGGTGATTTTCCTAAATCGCTTCAGGTTAATGCCAGCATGGTTCTACATCTACATCTACATCTACATACATACGCCGCAACCCACCATACGGTGCGTGGCGGAGGGTAGCTCGTACCACAACTAGCATCTTCTCTCCCTGTTCCACTCCCAAACAGAACGAGGGAAAAATGACTGCTTTCCTGTTCCAATCCCAAATAGTGCGATGGAAAAACGACTGTGTATATGCCTTCGTACAAGCCCTAATTCGTCTTTTCTTCGTGCTTCTTACGCGAAACGTACGTTGGTTGCAGTAAAATCATTCTGCAGTCAGCTTCAAATACCGGTTCTCTAAATTTTCTCAATAGTGTTCCTAGAAAAGAACATCGCCCTCCTTCCAGGGATCCCCTTTTGGGTTCCCGAAGCATCTCCGTTAACACTTGCGCGTTGTTGAAACCTACCAGTAAGAAATCTAGCAGCCCGCCTCTGAACCGCTTCCATGTCTCCCTTTAATATGAAATGGTACGGGTCCCAAACTCTCGATCAGTACTCAAGAATAGGTTGCACTAGTGTTTTACATGGAGTCTCCTTTGCAAGTGAATCACACTTTCTTAAAACTCTCCCAATAAACCGAAGTCGACCATTCGACTTCCCCACTACAATCGTTATGTGCTCGTTCCATTTCATATCGCTTTCGAATGTTACTCCTGGATATTTAATCGACCTTACTGTGTTAAGTAGCAACCTACGAATGGTGTAGTCTAACATTACGGGTTTGTTTTTCCTACTCGTTTGCATTACCTTCCTTTTTTCTACAGTTAGAGACAGCTGCCGCTCATCATACCAATTATAATTTTTTTCTGTATCATCGTGTATCCTCCTACAGTCATTCAACGACGACAACTTCTCGTACACCACAGCATCATTCGGAAACAGCCGCATATTGCTGCTTACTCTGTCCTCAAGATCATTTCTGTATATAGAAAATAAGAATCCTCCTATCACACTTCCCTGTGGCACTCCTGACGGTACACTTGTCTCTGATGAACACTGGCTGTCGAAGATAATCTGCTGGATTCTGTTGCTTAAGAAATCTTCAAGACACCCACATATCTGGGGACTTATCCGTCCACTCGTACCTTAGTTAATAGTCTGCAGTGAGGCGCCGTGTCATATACTCTCCGGAAATCTAGAAATATGGAATCTGCATGTTGCCATTCATTCATAGTTCGCAGTATATCATGTGAGAAAAGGCCAAGCTCAAGTCCCACGAGCGTTGGTTTCTAAAACCGCAGCCGGCCGCTGTGGTCGAGCGGTTCTAGGCGCTTCAGTCCGGAACCGCGCTGCTGCTACGGTCGCAGGTTCGAATCCTGCCTCGGGCATGGATATGTGTGATGTCCTTAGGTTAGTTAAGTTTAAGTAGTTCTATGCCTAGAGGACTGATGACCTCAGATGTTAAGTCCCAAAGTGCTTAGAGCCATTTTTCTAAAACCGCTCAGGATCCGCTGCCCCTCATTTGTAGCCTCTGACACTTCCAGTGGCTGAGCATGATGCTTTCGCACTTACTAAATGGCCCTGTGGCGAAACTTGCTGCTCTTCTTTGTATCGCCTCTATTTCCTCCACCAATCCTATGCGGTAACGGCCCCAAACTGATTCGCGGACAGAAGCTGTTGTGTCTCAAGAAAATTTATTACATTCGAACTGACAGAATGCGCAAGAATTGTGAAGCAAACGATTTTAAGGATACTGGATTGTAATTGTGCGAGTTCGTTCGTTTATCCTTCTTATATGCAGGAGTCGCCTGAGTTTTTCGCAGTCGCTTTGGATTTTGCGCTGAGAGAGGGAAGTACGCCGCTGAATCCTCCCTTCAATATCTACTGTTTCTACATTCGCACTACCCAAGTTACTCTTTGGTGTGTGTCGGAGGTACTTAGTGTGTCATTGTCACTTCGCCCCTTTCCTGTTCCGGTCGCGAATGGGACGCAGGAAAAACGACTCTCGATGAGTATCTGTGGGCGAGACATGTTTTAGGAGGAAGTACTGGCTGACTGCTCCAGGAACGTATACTCTCTGGATTTTAACTGTAACCCATGTCGGGATCCACTGCGCCTCATTTGTAGCATCTGCCACTTCAGTTGGTTGAACATGACGCGTTAGCACTTACTAAATGCACCTCTGACGAAACTTGCTGCTCTTCTTTTTATCGCCTCTATTTCGTCTAACAATCCTATGTGGTAACGGTCCTAAACTGATGAGCAATACTCTACTATCGTTCCATCGAGGATTTTGTAACCTACCACCTTCGTAGATGGACTACACTTTCCGAAGATTCTTTCTACAAATTTACGTCTGACATATGTCTTTCCTACTTTGGTCGTACATTTCAAATTGTTCCGTACGCATACTCCCAGGTGTCTGACGCTAGTGGTTATCTCTTAATTGATCGCCAATGTGTAATCAAACGGTAATGGCTCTCTCCCTCTATTTACGAGCCGTAAAATAAATTATTTATGCTGAAGGCCGACTGTCAATCCCTGTACCAAGCGTCTCTCCTCTGCAGAGCTTCGTGCATTTCGCTACAATCTTCTAGCATTGCTGCAGAACTGCATCATCTACGAACAGCCTCATAGATCCTCTGACGAAATCCACCGTGCTCCGCGAGCCGGCAGAACTTGAGCGCAGGCCTGTGAGCGGCGAGTGCTGTACCTCTCCCCACCCCCACCCCCCACCCCCCCCCCTCACCCCCCCCCCCATCGTCACAGAGAAAAGAAAGGAAAAGCATGAGGAAACTGGTGGAAACTATTAAATGGATCTTAAGGGATATGCCGGAGAAATGTAGAATGTGTTTGTATACCCTGTCACGCTGCAAATCAGTTACTTCAAGCTGCAGATCAGCATGAAATGGGTACTGGAAGCCTTATAATTTTCCCATTCCGTTGCACTGCAGTTCCTGATTTATTTTGGTTTATTTCTGACTATGAATGGAGCTCGGTCTTGAGACACAGACTAATAAATTCCATGACAAACCTACATTTTCTACACTTTCTTCAACGCTGTTAATAATCTCACATTCAGCTGTGTGCCTATGATATCTACACTAGCATGGAGCGCTAAAGAATATGCAGCAATCTCCTTACAAAGATTTTTCAAGTAGCCTCTGAACGTTGTCTGCCATAATCTGCGTGGGACACCATGTCTGAAAACTGCAGTTTGCGAAACTGTTGTACTTGAAGTGGACACAAATGTTCAGCTGCAGTTACCAAGAATTCTTTTATTAAATCACATTTGCTAAAAGTAGTTTAGTTTCTAGCTGATCCGAACGGCAAACTCATTTGATATCCTTTCTTCTTCTTCTTCTTCTTCTTCTTCTTCTTCTTCGAAGAGCTTCCTTTTAAGTTTTAAAATCTCCCGTACAGACTCAGATCCTACATATTTTTCATTTTCGTATATTTTTTGGTATGCTGAGACTTGTTGTTCTTTGTAAAGTAAAGTTCCTGAAAATATTCAATGTCTTATGACACACCAGACATTTTGCGAAACCATCTCTTTGTAAAAACATAATATTCCTCGCACGGCAGATTGAAATGCGAAGACATTGTGGGTGTCACACAATTTTGAGTCCCCACGGAGGCTATTAATTGCATCGCCGTCAGAACTGGTTGTTCTGTCAGGCGCTTCTCCCGTGTCGTGCGACCACATCGTGTGCGCACATTTCCCTCACCGCCAACCACGCTGCAACTGCTCTGTTTGTGGGCAAGAGCCTGAGCAGAAGCGAGTGTTCGCGCTCATAATCAGCGATCTTATAATCCCTGAGCTAGTTCACTTCATAGGTCGTAAGTTAATGAGCTATACAGTGTGGTCCATTGATCGTGACCGGGCCTAATATCTCACGAACTAAGCGTCAAACGAAAAAACTACACAGAACGAAACTTGTCTAACTTGAATAGGGAAACCAGATGTCGCTATGGTTGGCCCGCTAGATGGCGCTAGATCTGTCGCAGATCCGCTGACAGAGTGCAATGCTGGTGCAGGCACAAGTGTTTCGGAGCACACCGTCCAGCGCATATTGTTGAACATGGGACTCCGCAGCTAATGACGCCTATGTGTTACCATGCTGATCCAACAACGTTGTAAATTATGACTGCGTTGGACACAGGATCAGTCAAGATTCAAATGGCTCTGAGCACTATGGGACTTAACATCTGTGGTCATCAGTCCCCTACAACTTAGAACTACTTAAACTTAACTAACCTAAGGACATCACACAACACCCAGTCATCATGAGGCAGAGAAAATCCCTGATCCCGCCGGGAATCGAAGCCGGGCGCGGGAAGCGATAACGCTACCGCACGACCACGAGCTGCGGACTGAGTCAAGATTCGGTCGTCACTCAATGGAAACGTGTTACCTGGTCAGTTGAGTCTCGTTTCTTCTTATAACAGTTGGATGGTCGTGTCCGAATTCGCTGGCATCCAGGCGAACGGCAGCTAGAAACGTGCATAGCGCCCCGGACGCAGGGCGGGTGGTGGTGGTACTGTGCTACTCCCCCGTAGCATTCGCCTGGGCTGCCATGGACCCCGTGGTATTAATCAAAGGCGCCATGACAACGTGAACTACGTGAACATTATCGTTATCTACATGACTGCTCTGCAAATCACATTTAAATGCCTGGCAGAGGGTTCATCGACCCACCTTCACAATTCTCTGTTATTCCAATCTCGTATAGCGTGAGGAAAGAACGAACACCTATATCTTTCCGTACGAGCTCTGATTTCCCTTATTTTATCATGGTGATCGTTTCTCCCTATGTACGTCGCACCAACAAATTATTTTCGCATTCGGAGAAGGAAGTTGATGATTGGAATTTCGTAAGAAGATTGCTCCGCGACATAAAACGCCTTTGTTTTAATAATGTCCATCCCAAATCCTGTATCATTTGAGTGACACTCTCTCCCTATTTCGTGATAATACAAAACGTGCTGTCCTTCTTTGAACTTTTTCCATGTACTCCATGAGCCCTATCTGGTAAGGACCCCACACCGCGCTGCAGTATTCTAAAAGAGGACGGACAAGCGTAGCTTAGGCAGTCCCCTTAGAAGATCTGTTACATTATCTAAGTGTCCTGGCAATAAAACGCAGTCTTCCCCACAACATTTTCTATGTGTTCTTTCCAATTTAAGTTGTTCGTAATTATAATTCCTAGATATTTAGCTGAATTTACGCCCTTTACGTATGACTGATTTATCTTGTTACCGTTGTTTAACGGATTCCTTTTAGCACTCATGTGCACCTCACACTTTTCATTATTTAGGGTCAACTACTACTTTTCGCACCATACAGATATCTTTTCTTAATCGTTTTGCATTTTGTTTTGATCTTCTGATGACTTTATTAGTCGATAGACGACAGCAGCATCTGCAAACAACCGAAGACAGCTGCTCAGATTGTCTCCCAAATCGTTTATATGGATAAGGAACAGCAAAGGGCCTCTAACACTACCTGTTTCACTCGATGACTTTCCATCAGTTACAACGAACTGTGACCTCTTTGACAGGAAATCATTAATCCAGTCACATAACTGAGACGATGTATTCCATAAGTACGCAGTTTCACTTCAAGCCCCTTGTATGGTGCAGCGGACCATTTGTATACCTTGATGCTTGATGTCTCCTCCGACGGCGATGGCGTCTTCCAGCAGGCCAAAATCGTGCTACGTTTGTTTAGAGAACATGGTACGGGAGTCTCTTTGATTTCTTGACCAACAGATTCGTCTAATCTGAACCGATAGAACACATCTGGCGCCCCATCTAGCGCCAGCTCCGTGAGTACAAACAGCTGCTTCGTATTTACGTGAATTGTTTGACCTGGACGTAGACGTCTGGTGCCACATGCCTCACGAGACTTGCCAAGGGCTTGTCGAGATACTGCCACGCAGGTCGCTACTACGTTGTTTTCCAAAGCTATTATGCACGTGATGGTAACATTTTGTCTGATCAGGGTATACTGAAACAACAGTCCCCAACCAAATGGGTTAATAGGAAATCGGTAGACACATGGCGAACTATAAAATTCCGCAGAAGGTAACATTAGTCAAAATTCGAATAAATTGGTACTGAAATTGAATTAACACAAAGATAAGTAAAATTTTGCTGACCTTTGTCGCGTTGCAGTTGATTGGCGAACTATTATCTTTCTTTGTCGAACGTCTGCTGAGGAAGAACAAATAGAGATAGTCTAAATGGTTCTAATGGCTCTGAGCACTATGGGACTTAACATCTGAGGACACCAGTCCCCTAGAACTTCGGACTACTTAAACCTAACTAACCTAAGGACACCACACACATCCATGCCCGAGGCAGGATTCGAACCTGCGACCGTAGCGGTCGTGCGGTTCCAGACTGAAGCGCCTAGAACCGCTCGTCCACACCGGCCCGCAAAGATAGACTACCGCGAGTTTTTTAGTGTCACCATTTTCCTGAACAAGCATATAAATATTCGTTTTACAAATTCGTATGCCTTTTTCTTGCTGCAACCCAACACTTATCAACGTTCCAGGAATCTTCAGTGTATATAATCTGAAATAGTAAAGTTTTGTTTTTACTTGTGGTGTTTATAGATTCGAACTATTCACATCAATAATTCTTACACGAAAAAAATTTACTTGCTATTATTCGTTTATGCTTCCAGAATCTGCGTTTCTTCTCATGTGGTCGCAGGTAAGGGGACACACTGTAACTTCCCTAGTGAAAAACAGGCACTTATTTGCTTTGGGAAGTTCTGTTTTTGCCTTTTTCACACTGTCTTTTCTTTTCTGCTGTGCGATGCGGAACACGTCATTACTGATCCGACAACAACTGCAGATTTATCGTACGAGAACTGTGAGCGACTTACGTCGTAACGATGTTTGTTCAATTGTGACTCTTGTCTTATTCATCTAAATCTACCGTTCTTGTCAAGTCATTGCTGAAGTGTCTAACAGCACTCATCTATCAAAGAGAAAGTGAAGCGACAGCGCGCCCTCTAACCTATAGCCATCGAGAGAAAACTCATATGTCGATAAGATAAAAAAGAAAGTCACTAACATTGTAGTCATGTGATAATTACGTTGTGAACTTTGATAATGAAGTCTTCTCGGGTTATCATCAGGGTCAAGGCGCCGTTGGGTGCAGAACGACTCCTTGACTTCGCTGATAACCCGAAGAGACTTTAGCATTGAAATTCGCCGACAAAGCCTGCATTCTCGTACGGTGCGAAATTTTTATTCTAGATTAAATCCACTGAAGAGGCCATTCATATAAAAGACGAAAGGAGAAAAATTCTGCTCCAGGAATAAAGTTCTTTTAACACGAGCTTACACAACGTCGCTTGCAGAACAGTGTAATTAAAAATATACACAGCAAAGGCGAAGAACAGTAACATACTCCTGAAGTTTATAATGGTGGGATTTGTTCAACATTAAACGAAACTCACGAAATATGTTTTCTAATCGGCAGCCCCTTATGATTTAAGATTTAGAACTGTAATCAAGTAGTCAGTTAGTTGTGAAGAAGAAATACATAAAGTGTGGTTTCTTATTGAGTAAGGCGCGAGTAATGTGTGCAGCTGGGTTACAAATGGCAGTCACAAATGGAGAAAGCATGCTGTAGAAATCTCATTCGTCTGTGAGACGATATTAAATAATTTAATTCATTGGGGAACTGTGACCAGTCACATTTCGTGCTTATTTGTTTCCGTTTGTACTCGAATATTACGTTATGTCGTAGTTAATTCTATGCGTGGTCCGTCCAGAAAAAACCGTATTCTGGCACATATAAACAAGGAAGGACACAAGCAGTTATTTACTTTCTACGTTTTAAAACACCAGTTCATAATTTTCTGTCTACGGTGTAAATACTCGCCTACGTAAATAAAATCAATAATACAAATGTCTAATATATATAACTTGATATAACTAAGACACGTTTACATTTCTAGGCGAGTATAAGTAACAATTTATTTCACGGTGGCTAAAATAGCTTGATCGAAATGTAAGAACTTTTAAATGTTATGTAATACTACCAGATTTTAATGTGTAACCTTCTGGTCTGACATAGTCGTGAGGCTAAAGTTGAGCAGTGCACATGGAAGGTTATCGAATCGTTAGTGAGGAAACGTAATTCTATAAACAGTGTAACTCTGGTGCATGCAAGTGCAGTATCTGCCTGCAAGAAGTTAACGGGTATCTGGGACTGCAGTGGCCGTTAAGAAACGTGCACGCGCGGTTTCCATTTTTGCCCTTCGGCCTTATCTAATATTGTCGAGTCAAGAAGGGCATAATTAGTGATATCTATCTGACACATTGTTACGACACTGCGCAAAACCACGAAGGACGTTTACCAATAGCATCTCTTTCCAATCTGGTCACTGCAGAATGTCCGACCCACAATTCTAAGTACGGCGCTACTTGTGTGTCTAAATACATAGCCATTTCTCTCTCTCTCTCTCTCCCCCCCCCCCCCTCTCTCTCTCTCTCTCTCTCTCTCTCTCTCTCTCTCTCTCTCTCTGTGTGTGTGTGTGTGTGTGTGTGTGTGTGTGTGGGCGCGTGCGCGCGTGTGTGTGTGGTTTATAGGTGGATCGGTAGCGAAGGAACGTTTCGGAAGGAACGGTTCACTTAACTAAATGGAAGGAACAAGCAACTACATCTAAGTAACGGTCGGTCACTATTCCCCACTGATTGATTTCGTTCTTTTTCGAGAGGTCACTCGTTCCTCGGTCCAGTTTTAACGTTCTTTGTTCACCGCCGAGTTGTAGTTCCTTTCGTTCATTGCGTTAGCCCGTTCTCGTCAAATTTCAAACTGTTCTCGAAATCTCGAATTACATTTGTTTGTGTACGCCATTCAGCGTCGACGACCGGTAACTAAAAGTAACGTCATACTAGTATATTAAAATTAAACAAGAAGCCCCAATTCGCTGGAACTCGCTTTTCGACATGCCAGTCTGCGGTTTTCAAAACAAATGGCCATTATTTCCACTTTTACCTTCACAAACAATACAAACAATATTTGTCACTGGAAATGTTTATATTTATCAATGGAGATGTTTCAGATAGTTAAAAAATAAAATTTTGAAAAAATGGAAAAGAATTTAACAAAACAGTCTCTGAAATATTTTCAATATTCAGATTCTGTGTGACGGCTGGTAATCCTTCAAAAGGATTAGAGGGATAGTCGGACTACTCAGAGTCCATTCTCGGACTATTTTAGTTCGAATTCGAAAATTTGTGATCCCACTTGAGTTTGATGTACATACGATATTTATTCAAATATTTAAATTTTTGAAGTTACAACTATTTTATTACTTACGTATACTCGTTATTTATTGGAATGGATTACTTGTTATGAGAGAATGAGATTTTAGAAGAAGCATGTTATAAATTCTTAGTTAAGAAATCCCTGCTATAATTTTTATTGCATATTCAAATACTTTGTTCTTGGTTGTTACAGAGAATGAGCGATGGGTGTACTTAGCGGGAAGGGGGGGGGGGGGACGAAGCTGCCACGTCTCCAGCCTCCTCCCCTAGAAAACAAATGTTTACATGTAAACTGAACTCACATCATGCCCAGTTACACAGAGAGATGAATGATAATCATGGTGTTGCCTGCTGCAAAGTGGTAGCATTTGATTGACTGCTAATTAATAAACGCTGTTTTTCAATAATTTATTTTGTACGGTTTTTGTTTTCATTTCCTCCACTTCTCTCGCTTTCACGAAACAATATGAATTGCCCATACCCCCTCCCCCCCCCCCCTCCACCACTTCCATCTAAAGCTCGGATGGTGGGTAGGCTCTTGATTGCAAGCATTCTCCACCAGATAACATGACTTGCGGAGTATGGGTGTAGATGCTCCAGATTTAATGAGACCACGCAAAGGGCGTCGACACGTCTAATAGAAGATAAACTACATTACTAAACTACACTCTCGGCTATAAGTCGTTATTCAGCTACAAAAGTTAAACATTTCGATGTTTACGACTGCAGTGACATCCTGCTGAACATCCATATAAATATAGTTTTCCTGAGCACAGTGTCCCAAGTAAGGATTTTTAGAAAGTGTGCTTTTTATACAAAGGCAGCATTAAAAAAAGCCCCATGCTTGAATGGAATTTGTCCCATTTAGTATACTTAGTAAAGAGAAGGGATACAGAAGGATAAAGAAAAACTGCTAAATTCGATGTGGCTTTCTTTTATCAGAGCGAATGTTTCACAGAAATGCTCAAAAAACTCCGTGGTGTAATGATAATACAATGGTGAAAGGCTACGTGCGACTCGGATGCGATCAGGAAAATAGCTAAGTATCAGTCAGCAAAAAATAAGTTAAGAGGGGTCATAGGCTACAAGAGATTTATTTACCTTCCTCTTTTTTCAGTAGTTTTACGTCGTTCTTCCAACACTCTATAATAAATCACATTTGCTGAATCGTGATATGATTTAGGTTTTGAGTAAACTGTAAAAATAAATTTTGTCCTGTTAAGCAAAGATTTCCGATTTTCCTTCAATCAAATGAGAGAAACTTCTTGAACTCCATACTGAAAACTAGTGTAAATATCTCTAATGCTACCTGCTTTTCACATAATTTATTTATTTATTTATTTATTTATTGTTCCGTGGGACCAAATTAAGGAGAAGTCTCCATGGTCATGGAACGAGTCAATACATGAAATTATAACACGATATTAGAAACAGATAAAATGAAATATAAAAAAACATATTCAGGTG
Organism: Schistocerca serialis cubense; assembly: GCF_023864345.2. NCBI lineage: Eukaryota > Metazoa > Arthropoda > Insecta > Orthoptera > Acrididae > Schistocerca > Schistocerca serialis. Next base: position 612,386,827 of record NC_064641.1, on the reverse strand, counting down.
ACAAGTCGCAAGTTTAAATGAAGAAAATCAACAATGTAACACTGGAATTTGCTTAATGTTTTAGCTCTTCCAGGAGCTCCTCGACAGAATAGAAGGAGTGAGCCACGAGGAAACTCTTCAGTTTAGACTTAAAAGAGTTTGGGCTACTGCTAAGATTTTTGAGTTCTTGTGGTAGCTTATTGAAAATGGATGCAGCAGAATACTGCACTCCTTTCTGCACAAGAGTCAAGGAAGTGCATTCTACATGCAGATTTGATTTCTGCCTAGTATTAACTGAGTGAAAGCTGCTAACTCTTGCGAATAGGCTAATATTGCTAACAACAAACGACATTAAAGAAAATATATACTGTGAGGGCAATGTCAGAATTCCCAGATTTTTGAATAGGGGTCAACAAGAGGTTCTCGAACTTACACCACATATAGCTCGAACAGCCCGTTTTTGAGCCAAAAATACCCTTTTTGAATCGAAGAATTACCCCAAAAAATAATACCATACGACATAAGTGTATGAAAATATGCGAAGTAGACTACTTTTCGTGTTGAACGGTCACTTATTTCAGATACTGTTCTAATGGTAAATAAAGCAGCATTTAGTTTCTGAACAAGATCCAGGACGTGGGCTTTCCACAACAGCTTACTATCTATCCGAACGCGTAGGAACTTGAACTGTTCTGTCTCGCTTATAATATGCCCATTCTGTCTGATCAAAATACCGGTTCTTGTTGAATTGTGAGTTAGAAACTGTAAAAACTGAGTCTTACTGTGATTTAGCATCAAATTATTTTCCACAAGCCACGAACTTATTTCATGAACTACATTATTTGATACTGTTTCAGTATTACACACAAGATCCTTCACTACCAAGCTGGTGTCATCAACAAACAGAAATATTTTTGAATCACCTGTTATACTATATAAATAACAAACTGCAGTGGCCCCAGCACCGACCCTTGGGGAACACCCCACTTAACAGTGCCCCATTGGGACTGAACATCACTACCACTCTGAATATTGCGGAGAATTACCCTCTGCTTTCTGTTCTTAAAGTAAGAGGCGAACCAATTGTAAGCTACTCCCCTTACTCCATAATGGTCCAACTTCTGCAGTAATATTTTGTGGTCAACACCGTCAAAAGCCTTCGTTAAATCAAAGAAAACACATAGCGTTCGCAACCTTTTATTTAATCCGTCCAAAATCTCACAGAGAAAAGAGAATATAGCATTTTCAGCTGTTAAACCACTTCTAAAACCAAACTGAACATTTGACAGCAAATTATGTGAATTTAAATGCTCCAGTAACCTTGTATATACTACCTTCTCGATAACTTTAGCAAACACCGATGGCATAGAAATAGGTCTAAAATTGTCAACATTATCAAAGTCTCCCTTTTTATAAAGTGGCTTCACTACCGAGTACTTTAATCGGTCAGGAAACCGACCACTCCTAAAGGAAAAGTTACAGATATGGCTGAGAACTGGGCTAACATACATAGAACAATACTTCAGTATTCTGCTAGATACCCCGTCATATCCATGAGAGTTCTTGGTCTTTAGTAATTTAATTATTAACTCAATCTCCCTCTTGTCAGTATCATGGAGGAGCATTTCAGGTAACGGTCTCGGAACACTTTTTTCTAAGAGCGCTATATGATTCCCTGTTGGGACTAGGTTTCTATTTAGTTCATCTGCTATATTCAGAAAGTGATTATTAAATACTGTACATATATGCGACTTATCAGTAACACGGACATTCCCACTACGCACTGATTCTATATCCTCGACCTGCCTCTGCAGACCAGCGACTTCCTTTACGACTGACCATATGGTTTTAATTTTATCCTGAGACTTAGCTATTCTATCTGCATACCACATGCTTTTTGCCTTCCTAATAACATTTTTAAGCACCTTACAATACTGTTTGTAATGGGCTGCTGCATTTAGATTTTGACTGTTTCTAACGTTTTGATATAATTGCCACTTTGTTCTACAAGATATTCTTATCCCTCTAGTCAGCCTCCCAGGCTGCCTGTTTGTGCTAGTACCCTGTTTTAAACGTTCTAACGGAAAGCAACTTTCAAATAGCATGAGAAAAGTCTTGAGAAAAGCATTATATTTATCGTCTACTGTATCAGCGCTATAAACATCTTGCCACTCTTGTTCCTTTATAAGGTTTACAAAGGTCTCTACAGCAACTGAATCAGCTTTCCTGAACAGCTGATGACTGTATTTAACACGTGTTGCAGCACAAAAATCTTTTAAAGTTAAAATTTGTGCATCATGATCTGAAAGGCCATTCACCTTTTTGCTAACAGAATGCCCTTCTAGTAATGAGGAATGAACAAAAATGTTGTCTATGGATGTTCTGCTGTTCCCTTGCACTCTCGTTGGAAAGAATACGGTTTGCATAAGATTATATGAATTAAAGAGGTCTACCAGCATCCTCTTCCTTGCACAATCACTTATACAATTAATATTGAAGTCACAACATATAACTAACTTTTTGTATTTCCTATAAAGTGAACCAAGAACCTCCGCTAGCTTTAGTAAAAATGTTGTGAAATCAGAGTCTGGAGATCTATAAATAACAACAGTTAGAAGTTTAGCTCCGTTAAATTTAACCACACCTGCACAACATTCAAACACCTTTTCAGTGCAGTACTTTGAAACATCAACTGACTCAAATGGGATGCCGTTTTTCACATACATGGCTACTCCCCCACACCGCAAAGAGCTCCTCGAAAAGCTGCCAGCCAACCTGTATCCTGGTAAAGGAAGCCTCTGAATTATCTCCTTATGTAAGAAGTGTTCAGATATACCAATAATTTCAGAGTCAACATCTATAAGCAGTTCACTAACTTTATCTCTAATACCGTGAATATTTTGATGAAATATACTAATTCCCTCATTACTCGGATACCTAAGCTTTGTCAAAAGTGATTCCCTTGTTATAGAGACTTCCCTTAAGCAGGAATACCTATCAGCTGACTTCAATCTAAAAAATGTGCAGCTCTAACACCCACTACTGCAGGAATTTTCCCATGAGTGATCCCACCAACCCCACCTATGCTGTCACCTATAAGATTTGCCAACCTCCCCTTCCCATACCCGTTGAGGTGCAGGCCGTGTTAGTAATTTATTTGAAAAAGCATTGTCTAACGTTAGTCTTTTGCATTATATTTTCATTATTAATAATTATGTTCATTTTGTTTATAACACTAGTGTAACTACTCCTAAAATAAAGAGAAGACTAAGTAGTTTTTTGAGATATTTTTAATCGAATTTGACGTGTCGTTAACAAGCATGTCAGTGTCGCCAACGGAGTAGGGGCAAGAGTGGGAGGTAACTAGGCGAATAAACTGAAACATGCACCCCGTGTTCGTCAAAAGAGTTTTTAGGATAACTGCTGGCTTTCTGAATCAGGATGGCCGAACACAGTTCGTCTTGATTGCAGTATATCAGCCTTTTCTGTAGCCCTGACGCTGCTGATGACAACTTTCTTTGATTCATCTCAGTTTCATACTTTTACAACAAAGTGAATAAGCGAAACTGTAGGGAATTCTTTTTGTCCAGCAATCTCGTTCGCTTATTGTGGCGCTTAACTACGAGGAAACCCTTTGTCCCGAAGTCTCTGTAGTGCACCGGCTAGCAACTTCAAAGTTATACTGGCAGTTAATTCTCAACCTCTAAAACCTCTAACTAATGCGAAATTTTCTTAATGGCTAAACTTCTTTATATAGCACTTCTTGTCTGTTCCCAGCTTGAACTCAGCCGGAATTAGTTACGAGCAAATTGGCTGAAACGTCGTTAACACATTTTAGCATAAATATGATCTGACTGGCCATTAAACACCATGACAAACGGCTGAGGTGGAGGTACTTCCGCGAGCCGAGGAAGGGCTGGTGGGAAGCAGCAGAATTCCAAGAGGTTGGAGGGGAAACAAATTATCACCACTCACACCAAGCCACGTAATCTCTTTCTTTTCTTGCCTGCTCCAGAATAGATAGAATTCTTTTCAGCGTGCCTTTAATCTCGAAAAGTGGCTTATTTGATCTATCACTAACGACGCACTTTTTATCAGGCCCCCCTAAAGAACCATATGGGCAGCTCTCGTTTTACCATTTTTTTCCCTATTCTGTATCTTTACTAGATATACTGTGCATCATGATCATCAACTAAAACTTTTTTTACGAAAACCGTTGAGGAAATTATCCAGCATAGTTTCTGCTATACACCGTGATCTTGGGCAAAAAAAGTTAGACCTTTAACTTGCAGATAATGACTATTTGCATGTGATGAACTGTTTAGGAGTACTGACACCAAGGACGATGATGTCGAGTGGCCACAACAGTATTACCGTTATTATCATCGTCAGCTTAAGAACAGAAAATTATGCTTTTCTTATTGACATCACTGTTATTTAGTTTGTTCGCCCGCATCCGACTAAATAACTCAATTCAAAATACTTGCTTTTTTTAGTTACGTGAATAGCTGATAGACACAAATATCGCATCCATTAATGAAGGATCTATTAAAAGGATCTCGTTATTTAATATGAACACTGTTAATAATCTTATCCTTGTATAATCTAATTACTGATGTGTTAAGGTAACCGTGACATCCAAAATTGAAGAGATAATTTATAAGCATCTGCACTGATGAATTTATTCCTAGTCCAAAAAACTGTCCATGCGTTGAATAAAATGTCAGTTGGTTGGCGAGGCGTGTGGTTAGCACGAGACGTGTTTAATTTCTTTGTAGAAACCTAAGTCCCTGGACTATCAAAGTTTTGCACCTTTTATAAAAAAGAAGCCAATTATTCCCATTGTCGATTTTTTCTCTAATTTTGAAGAACTAATGTATCTAACATCATCCGTCTTCTTCAACTTTGATTCACAGATACCAGTTGTTTTTGTGTTGCATACTTTCAAATGGTTCGAATGGCTCTGAGCACTATGGGACTTAACATCTATGGTCATCAGTCCCCTAGAACTTAGAACTACTTAAACCAAACTAACCAAAGGACATCACACAACACCCAGTCATCACGAGGCAGAGAAAATCCCTGACCCCGCCGGGAATCGAACCCGGGCGCGGGAAGCGAGAACACTACCGCACGACCACGAGCTGCGGACGCATACTTTCAAATGAGGAACATTATTATTTCTTTCACTATTTTTGCTAAATCTTTACCGTTCGCTAAAACCACTGCTACTTTCTCTTTTAAACTGCGTCTTCAGTAAGTTTTCTTTTACTTGCGTGAGCTCTATACATTCTGACACTCATTAATTCAAAGATACATCAAATAGCAACGTAGGTAGAAAAACCATACATGAATGAAAACTTTAAATTTTCTTGTCTTGACACGCATTTAATTACGTTAATATAGCAGTTCAACAAAGTTTCAACTGCGAAAAAGGTTCCTGTTTTCGCTGAATCATAAACTTCTCTAGCTAAATTAGTAATATTTTCCACTTTAAAAAGGTTAGCCGGTTACATTAAAACATTTCCTTTAGTTCTGACTTTCTAATACATTAACACTGACCCTTACTAGGGTAACTAACAGCAATGTTTGTGTCAGTACTGCTTCCGTTTGCTGTTATTACCCGGCCACGATATTACCGCACTTGCCGTCGGGCGGCCGTAGACGTAAACTCGCGATGATACAGTGCACAAGTACAGTGGTGACTAAGGAAAACGTACCGAACTGTGAGCTGATTTCAAGACAGTTGTGCCTATACTATTAATTATTTTAGTGGACCCTCGTGAAATATCACGATAAAAATTCTCGACAAGCTGACCGAAGCGTCCCCGCTCCCAAGTGTAACAACATTGCGGTCGACCAATAATTCCCAATGGGTTTGTTATTATTTTGGTTTTGTGACCAGCGATGTTTTTCGTAACTTCCAGTGAGCTCGCTGGTAACTTCCTACCTTGGTGACGTCATCTGTCTCCGCTGCTGAAAGCTGCGTGACCTCCGTTCTTCTACCGTAGTAGATGAACGTGGATATCTGCTACAAATGGCGGCCCACGACAACCATTTACGAACAAATTTCATTATTAATTATTACATTCAAAAATCTTGTCCCTCGGTGGCGTCAGATGCAAAACAACAGTTTTAAGTAATCCCACGGACACAACTGGATTAGATTTCAGGTAATAATCCACGATAAAAACGATCTCGTTGTAACAAAGATTGGTTAGAAGAGGCGCACGTTTATTATATTGGCTAAAAAGCTGTCCATCCTTAATGTTACCAAAATACCTTTAGATCTTCTTTTCTTGATTGTTAAGCATTACTTTGAAAATACTTCTGTCCACTCTTCAGCGTCTGAGTTGTCTAATCTGGCTTCCTTTAGTATTATCACCGTTCCTCATGTATTTTAACTAAGCGTTAGTTCGTTACCAAGTTCGTCAAATAGTTCTAAAACATCGCCATGCTACTTCTATATCACAACAAATTTCAACATGGTACAGTCTGTCTTGAATCTGACTTCACCTTTTACTATATCGATGGATACTTTGTTTAATATTCCTTTTACTGACACTGAAAATTACTGCTCCTTCCCGTTTTCACTTTACTTAATTTCATAAAAACCGAATTTTTCGATTGTATTACTCCAGCTACGTTTTTTTTAAACATTGTGAAGTATTTTATGTACTACTGTATTTTATCTCAATTTTTCTTTGTATTATTCGAATCTAAAGTCGCAAACGTGATCAAGATTTAATTCAATACATACACGCATAACGATAAGACAAACTAGAATCTAATGGTTCCTTCATCCTGTATTTCGCCTTGTAGCTTCAACCGATTATTCTGCGATAAATGCTGCCACCTATAGAGATTCGACATCGACCAACCACGAATGGTATATATACTCAAGGCCCATAAACGAAGCTTTGCACTGAGATAAACGACAGATCACACCGCATCCGTGACATTCTTCTATTTAATTAGAAACAAACCGTATTCCACTTCCCATATTTTCTGAGAGACGCAGCTTCCCGTTTGTGAAATGCAAAAAAAAAAAAAAGTAAGTACCTTCGCCAGCGCTGCGCTCTTTCCCTCACAGAAGCACGAACTTAATTTTCTTTTCGCATCGGCGACTTTCGCCCAAAGCTGCTACAGCAGCCTGTTATGAATTTCGCAATAACTCTTCCTGCTGTAATCCAGAGAATTTAATCTAGACGCCTTCATCGTTCAAGCTATGCTTTTCTCATGCAGACTCTAAAAAAAAAAAAAAAAAAAAAAAATAGAAGTAAAGTCCGAGAGAGTAATATAACATGGCACTGAGACTACAGCGATATTAATAGAGGTCGTTTCTTAGAACAAGCCCTACATATACGCCCTACATGCAGTGAAATAAGCGTGTTGTCTATTTGTAGAGGCCAAATACCTTACTACGACATAGCAGTTTCCTCTCCTAAAATGTCTCTACAATAAGAAAAAATATAGGAAAGGAAGTAAAGATACAGTTTGGTTTTATTTACGTTCCTCGTCGAACGCTGTATGTTGCTTGCTTTACCCGAGTAAATTACATCCTAAGAGTGAATTATTTATTTTACTATTCAAGGTCATTTTTATAGGCGTAATATATTGTCCTGCTACTTGCTTATACTGCCCCAGAATGCCTTTAGGAAGAATATTTGCGAGTACTGAAGGTATTTTTTCGGTTAAGCAGAAACACAGATCACATTTTTTTAAATTGTCCTACATTTTTTTTCTCTTAAACTGCCCCTCCAGAAATATTTAAAAATTACTTTCTCGAATCATATGCCTGTTTTCTTCAGTATTGACTATCGCATCAGTTCGCGTCAACTTGTCTTGTCATCATATTACGGAAAATATTATTTATCGACAGCGAAATTCCCATACGCTTAAGTTATACACATTCTGAAGATGGGCTCAGTATATTATTTCAGTCGCAGTATTTACTAACCACAATAACACGATTCCTTTCGTATAACGGCTTTCTTCTTACCTCCCACCTGTAAATCCCGCCATCACAATATAATCCACCGAACGATGTGGCGCAATTGTTAGCGCGGTGGACTCATATTCGGGAGGACAACGGTTCAAACCCACGTCCGTCCATCCTGATTTAGGTTTTCGTGATTTACCTAAATCACTTCAGGCAAATGCCAGGATGGTTCCTTTGAAAGTGCACTGTCGATTTCCTTCCACATCCTTCATAATCCGATGGGACCGATGACATCGCTATTTTATCACCTCCCCGAATCAACCAACTAACCAATAATATCCATCTTGTTTTACGACATTTAGGGTCGTTTTGGAGCACATCATAAGCATGAGTAAGTACTGATCTTTCAAAGCAAACATTATCGACAGTAGCTAAAATTCCATGTTAATGATAATATACAGTCGATAAACTTAATGTCATGCAGCAGCTGAAACTACAGACTTTGTTCATTTCTCGTAATTCGTAGCAGAATTACACCATGCTAGATGTCACTCGTAATGCAGTGTTTTTACTGACAGGGGTTAACTGCAAACCCCAGATCGAGAAATATTCTTCTTTCTCGTACTCTGGAACCCTTAATTCGCATGGTGTAAGTTGCTCGGCTATTTGCAGTTTCCTTGTATCATATTTTCGACACGTCGCTATAATGTGAACCGTGTCAATTGGTTTTTCAAATGCGAGGGCTATCTGGAAGGTAGCCTTCTTTAGGTTCTAAATAAAATATTGGCATAGTTAATGGAAATTTATCAGATAATTCTTAAAACTACACCTTTATATTACTTCTTCACGTCGTTACCAATCAGGTTTTAGAATAATGTATAATATCTCTTAACGGGCTGACACATTCTGTCTGCATAAAGGCGTGTTGCCTGGTTTTTGGAATACAACAAGCACAAAACTTCTATTTTGATTGTTTGTTCAATATCTCATGCAAAACATTCCAATAAATCTGCGAAAAGTTGTTGGACATTTTGGATATCGTAAAACGACGGTTTCCATGAGTTTTTCTGTCAATTTTCCGTACCATTTCGTTGCCAACCACAAACGCACGACCGGTTCTGTGCGCCTCATAAGCAGTCGTCTGTCCACTCGTAAACAAATGAAACCAACAACGAATACCACCTTCATTCAGCCCGTTCTGGCCCTGTACAGCACAAACCTCGCAGTGAATATCACTTTCTATGTAATTTTTTGACACTAAAAACTGAAATTGCGGAACAGGTTCCATGTTTGGTGGGATTTTCAATTGCAACTCTCATTTCTACAGCCACTGTAGGAGGGCGAGAAGCAATGTGGTTCTCTCTTTGTCGCTATCGCAGCTTCAAGCACAGCGATCTGCTGCATTAGTCACTGCAGAGACTTTCGTCCCCATAATCACTTTACGTGTCACATGAAAACGGAGGTTACTTCCCACAGGGCACTCATATAACACATATTCTTAACAAAAATATGGGTATTTAATGACCAATTATATGAATAGCATTTTCGCTAATCTTGATCTACTTTTAAATTCAGTAACTCACACAGAGCGATAATACGTGTTAAGAAATTCTTCTATGGAGTAGCATTAATCAAGCAAAAATTATTTCAGAGTAATTAAAGAGAGTCTTCACTGTTTATCATGCACCATTAGTCTGCAAGGTAGTCCGTTAAATATTTTTATGTCTGATACCTTTTATATACGAGTAAGGTTACGTTGTGAATAGTGCAGTCAAGTCAAAGTGTTCCCATACTCAGGAATGAGCATAGGATAGTAGATGCAGGAATTCATCATCTTTTTTCGAGGCAAGGTCCTAATGGTAGGGGTTTGGCATCGCTTTCCTCTTACCTGTTGTGATGTTTCGTGTGTGTATTTGTGTCAGGTGAATGACTGTGATGAGTATTTGTACAGTGTGGTGTTCAGTTCGTGTTGTTATGAGTGTAGGGAAGGAAGAGAGTGAAACCCAGTGGAGGCACACTGCCCTCGAAAAGCACTAAGAGGGGTCGCCGAGTTAACGTCCCCATTGAAAGACAAGGGAAATTGGAGCTCGTACTGAGACGTTCACACAGTCATTTTTCCCTCGCGCGATCCCCGAGTGGAACAGAGGGAGGAAAATATGACTTTGGAGCGAAGTGTGCCCTCCGCCAAACACCGCTTGGTAGCTAGAGGAGTATATTTGTAAATGTAGATGTAGATCCGACGGACATGCCCACACTTCATGAGACACTGCGGAGAGATGTGGAATTTAATCCTGAATACTGGCGCAAAGACTGGTGACCAGGTACTTTAGGCCACGACCTCTCCTCCCCTTGCCCCCGAATACTTGGAGAGAAAATTTTCCATCAGTAGGGTTCGAACAGGAGAACCTCCGAATCGAGCACCACCGCACGGATGTGCGTCAGTGACCTCGGCTATGGAGGCGGGTGACTAGTGTAGGCTATTTCCGCATTATATGTTCAGAAATTATTTTGTGGAGCAGGATTTTGTCAAACAGAAATTATTTCACTTTGACGCTAAAAATGTTTTCATTGTTAATCATGTCACGATAATTCGCAAGGTAGTTCAGATTTTGTTATGGCTATTTCCTTTTGTATTTGAGTAAGGTTACGTGGTGTGTAGTGTAGGTCATTTCTGTTCATAGCTTTACATTTAAGGTTGATAGCACTATTTTAAAAATTTGAGCGGCGTTTATTGTAAGGCAGTTGTCTGTAACCTTCGTATTATTTTAAAACGGGCAGAGAAACCTGGCGTTGGGCAGATATTGATTTATAGCTCCGCAAGCACTCCCGTACCATAGTGCGTCTGGCATTGTGCTTAATGCTTATTTTGTCAGACCTCCTCAACTATTTGTCGTACAATTATATAATTTTGTAGGTGCATTCAGCGACGTATGTGGATAATCACTCCGAAATTTATTGCGAATAGTTAGAAAATAAGAAAGTTAAACGTCATGGGTGATGCGGTAGTTTTTCACGCATCTTGTTGTTTATGACGTCATATCTCCTGAACAACGTGTCGCACATTCACATAATTTTTCAATTACATTCAGTGCTAGATGTGCATATTGTCTGAAAAATGTGTCACGAATGCAGTCATTAGTATATAAATAATAAATTATAACGTCACGCGTCGTGCGGTACTTTTGCTGCATGAACGGTGGAAAAGTCGTAAGCGATAAACTTGATCTTCCAGACTGTTCCCGAAAATTCCCGAACGTCTTGGATCATTGTGGAACATTCCGGAATGTCATGAAGTACTCTCAAATGTTCTCCAATACTCTAGAATGTTGTGGAATGTTCTAGAAATTTCTGGAGGGCGAAACTTCCCAGCCCTTATATCTTAAAAAGTATGCCCTGCAGGTAAAAATGGGAACCTTTTTCATGGATGGGAGACAGAGGGCTACCACTCAATATAACTCCCTTGATGGGGCCGAGACTCGTTTCTGAGTTTTAGTGTCCCGCACACTGTACACTTACTTTTATAATATATACTGATATATAGATTGTTGTTTTGCCGGTCGGAGTGGCCGAGCGGTTAAAGGCGCTGCAGTCTGGAACCGCACGACCGCTACGGTCAAAGGTTCGAATCCTGCCTCGGGCATGGATGTGTGTGATGTCCTTAGGTTAGTTAGGTTTAACTAGTTCTAAGTTCTAGGGGACTTACGACCACAGCAGTTGAGTCCCATAGTGCTCAGAGCCATTTGAACCATTTTTTGTTGTTGTTGTTGTGGTCATCAGTCCTGAGACTGGTTTGATGCAGCTCTCCATGCTACTCTATCATGTGCAAGCTTCTTCATCTCCCAGTACCTACTGCAACCTACATCCTTCTGAATCTGTTTAGTGTATTCATCTCTTGGTCTCCCTCTACGATTTTTACCCTCCACGCTGCCCTCCAATACTAAATTGGTGATCCCTTGATGCCTCAAACATGTCCTACCAACCGATCCCTTGTTCTAGTCAAGTTGTGCCACAAACTCCTCTTGCCTCCAATTCTGTTCAATACCTCATCATTAGTTATGTGATCTATCCATCTAATCTTCAGCATTCTTCTGTAGCACCACATTTCTAAAGTTTCTATTCTCTCCTTCTCTAAACTACTTATCGTCCACGTTTCACTTCCATACATGGCTACACTCCATACAAATACTTTCGGAAACGACTTCCTGACACTTAAATCTATACTCGATGTTAACAAATTTCTCTTCTTCAGAAATGCTTTCCTTACCATTACCAGTCTACATTTTATATCCTCTCTACTCCGACCATTATCAGTTATTTTGCTCCCCAAATAGCAAAACTTATTTACTACTTTAAGCGTCTCATTTCCTAATCTAATTCCAGCAGCATCACCCGATTTAATTCGACTACATTCCATTATCCTCGTCTTTCTTTTGTTGATGTTCATCTTATATCCTCCTTTCAAGACACTGTCCCTTCCGTTCAGTTGCTCTTGCAGGTCCTTTGCTGTCTCTGACAGAATTACAATGTCATCGGCGAACCTCAAAGCTTACATTTCTTCTCCATGGATTTTAATTCCTACTCCGAATTTTTCTTTTGTTGATGTTCATCTTATATCCTCCATTCAAGACACTGTCCATTCCGTTCAGTTGCTCTTGCAGGTCCTTTGCTGTCTCTGACAGAATTACAATTTCATCGGCGAAACTCAAAGTTTACATTTCTTCTCCATGGATTTTAATTCCTACTCCGAATTTTTCTTTTTTTTCCTTTACTGCTTGCTTAATATACAGATTGAATAACATCGGGGATAGACTTCAACCCTGTCTCACTCCGCCGGCCAGTGTGGCCTAGCGCTGCTAGGCGCTTCAGTCTGGAACCGCGCGACCGCTACGATCGCAGGTTCGAATCTGACCTCGGGCATGGGTGTGTGTGATGTCCTTAGGTTAGTTAGGGTTAAGTAGTTCTAAGTTCTAGGGGACTGATGACCTCAGCTGTTAAATCCCATAGTGCTCAGAGCCATTTGAACCTGTCTCACTCCCTTCCCAACCACTGCTTCCCTTTCATGCCCCTCGACTCTTATATCTGTTATCTGGTTTCTGTACAAATTGTAAATAGCCTTTCGTTCCCTGTATTTTACCCCTGCCCGCTTCAGAATTTGAAAGAGAGTATTCCAGTCTACGTTGTCAAAAGCTTTCTCTAAGTCTACAAATGCTAGAAACGTAGGTTTGCCTTTCCTTAATCTATCTTCTAAGATAAGTCGTAGGGTCAGTATTGCCTCACGTGTTTCAACATTTCTACGGAATCCAAAGTGATCTGCCCCGAGGTCGGCTTCTACCAGTTTTTCCATTCGTCAGTAAAGAATTCGTGTTAGTATTTTGCAGCAGTGGCTTATTGATTAGCTACACGATATTCGAGGTTTTGGACTAGATGCTATCCTTATAGCGTGCTTCTGAAAAAGCTTAGTGTCAGTGACAGTAATTAACGCTTGTGGACTGCAATGTCTTTCAATTTGTGTTGGTGAGATGAGAACGAGGGTGGGAGATGGTAAGCATTAACCCTTCACTTGCGGACGTTGGAGTTATCTTCAACCACCAGATCACGCTTAGGTCTCGGCCAACTCTAGCTCAGCGTGTATTAGCGATCTAGGTTCCCGACGTGATTTCCGTTAATAACACGAGTGTGAACAATTCTCTTCATTGGTTTGAGTCACACCTATCTTTGGTGCTACGACAATACTCCGCGCGCCACCTAACGGCGTGTGGTGTAGGACACTCCTCGGACTATTATCTTTCATTCTTCCGTCGCCCCCTCACTCCCCTGTTCCAGTCGCGTAGAACGACTACCGGTAAGAGCTGGAAGAGCTCTAATTTCTTTCATTTTCCAGTGATGGTCATTTCGCGAGACGTGTGTTGGAGGTAGTAATACGCTGCCCGACTCATTTTAAAACGAACGTTCGCGGAATTTCCGAAGTTCACCTCTCCGAGCAGCACGATGCCTTTCTTGTTCCAGCTGACGCTAGAGTTTGCTACTAAACGAACCGGTTAAGCAACGCACCGCAACGACCTTCATTGCATCTTTTCTCTCTCTTCGATTAATCTAATCTGAAAAGGGCACCAGACTGACGAATAATGCTCAAGAACAGGCCAAGTGAGTGTTTTGTAGCTACTTCTTTCCTTTAGCGTCGTCCAGTGAATTTCAGCGTGGCGTCTGAATTTACTGTAACTATTATTAGATGGTCATTTCATTCTATGTAGCTCCGGATGATTACTCCTAGCTACGTCACGTATTTAATTGTTTCCATTGATTTATCCGCAATAGCATCTGAACAGCAATAAATATCGTCGCCTTTTGTTCTGCAGTAAATAACATTTATTTACGTTGGAAGTCAACTGCCAGACCCCGTACCAATCATCGCCCATTTGAAAGAGAGAAAAAAAGGGAAAATCTGTCATAAGTGAAGAGAATTTTACGAGTGGTAAATTCATTTATTTTAGTTTATACGTCCTCATACTTTGATATCATGTTATGGTGGGAATCTGACGATAGCATAAAGCTACACAATTCAGCGGATCCGGTAGGTGTGTATCAGGCCAAAATGGATTTCCGGATTTCATAGTCGTCTACAAAAGTTGGCATCCATTTCTCTACAAATTTTCGCCGTGTTTCACCCGTTTGCTATATTCCTGTGCAGCCGGCGATGTCTTATTGACGTGATAGATACGCACATAACAAATCTGAGTTATCAAAATTAACATCGTAAAGTATAATTAGCTTAAAATCACACATTAGGTTCAACGCATTTCCGTAGAGAACTTACTGCCCCTCGGACACACCAAATACCCAACTGTATACACTGCTAACGTCCATTACGAGTTCAGAGGTCTCTCATTTTACGGAGAACTAGCGTTTCTATGAGTGCGCTAGTGCGTTAGTGTGTATACGTGTGCGTGCGTGCGTTTGTGTGTGTGTGTGATCAGCATCATGTAAAATGTCAGCTCCCTAAAATAAACGTACTCCACGATAGATTACTAGTGTAACTGTAGCGCGTGATAGAGGCTACTTTTACGTTGCAAATAGCTTCATACAGGAGACGAGTGCGCACATAATAGTGAAACGGCTCGCTTTCAGTGCGCATAATAGGTCAGACTGGTATCCATGGGCTCTACAGGATATATTTGTGTGATTATCAGGTTCGATAATGTTTGTTGGCGTCCTTTTCATGAAGAGAAATCGGTACACCGATATCAGACCTATGACGAAGATCTTATTATAAAGACATCAACTGGTAAGGGGTTATGAAAAGAGAAAGACAGAGAAATGCAGAAAGAAAAGCAGTGGACCAGGATACAGCACATAGTTCTGAGCAACTAGTTGTGATATAACATATTAAAGAAACAGGGACATGTACGATTATTGAGCTGCAATGTCACTGTTATAGTACGATAAATTGTAACGAAAATGGAAATTCTGTCACACACACACACACACACACACACACACACACACACACACACACACACACACACATACATACATACACACACACACACACACACACACACACACATACACACACACAGAGAAAGAGAGAGAGAGAGAGAGAGAGAGGAAACGCTTCACAAGGTCTTAACGTGGCAGTGGAACCCCGCAGATTGAAACTGAGCGAGACGGCTGATATTATGTGCAACTCAAGTGAAATTGGAAACTTAAAGAAACATTTATAAGTGTATTATAAATATTTTAACGCTGGAATACCTGGTGAGCAGGAGGACGTAAAGATATTCTGCGTTCTTCATCGAGAATCTCACGATCAGCATATAGTCACGCGCGATTGGAAAAGCGCACAGGGCACTCCTGTTTTCAGAGAAAGGAAAAGAACGGATGCGCAGAATTAAGAATCAATATCGCAGACGGCCGTCTGTTACTGGATCCTAGAGCATATTTAAAGCTCGAGCAAAACAAACTCACTTTAAAGAATTAGCACCGGTCCGGCAAAAACCATTTGTGTAAAGCGCAGCTTGCTCTATTGGCACACGATATTTTCTAAAGAGTAGATGCAGGACAACAAGTAACTTCCGTCGTCTTAACTGCCCTGTAGACGGTGAATAATATTGCGCGATATTTCCTGATTCGAAATACTATTGAACGTGTGGGGGTGAAATTGATAGGTTGCTCAATAATGCTGAGACTATCAGAAACTTTTGAAATACATTGCGCAGCCCGGATATATTGTACCGTCTGTGGGTATTATTGACGATATCCTTGACAGTCTCTCGCTTGCTAAAGGCTCTGAATATCTTTGTGTTCACTGTTCGTTGTTGTTGTTGTGTTGAAAATGAGTACAAAACAAAGCGTTGTTACTAGAGTGCATCGCAATGTATAAATTATTGCCGATCTTGTGGGATGTTAGGGCAGATGAGTACAGAAACACAAATGTTAAGGATAATCACATGAATTGTTGCTCGAAAAATACAGCGACTGGCCACGTGGATGTTTATGTATATGTACACATTACCTACCCGAATATAACCCTTCAATGTTTGGGCTCCTTAACGATTAGGCTTGTTAGCAGACACGATGCTAGGCTCTTTATAGGTAGGTATGGTCTGAACGGTAGTGTAACTGAAATGGGCTCTTCGAGATAAGGCGATGCTGTTCCCGAGAAATCGGTGGATAAATTTAGAGAAACAGGACTTACGGAAGACTGCAACAGATCTGCTGTCTTCGTGATATAACTTGGATATTAACGATGAGAATAAGGTAAGAGATGTCAGGCCCGTGCTGAGACGTATAGGTAGTCATCTCTGCCTCGTTCACTGCGTGAGTGCAACTGGAGAGAAAATCGCTAATGTTGGTTGAAAATCCCTCCGTCATTACAAGAAAAGCTGTTTCCAGAGTAAAAGTAATGGCCCTCCTAGGCGTCGTCAGATTCAGTTTCTCTGATGTCTTGATCGATGTCTGCAATTACGTTCTTGTAAATATAGATGGAGTCACTCCAAACAAACCTACCACCACAACTTACGTATCAGTACAACCGTCAATGATCGCTGCTAGAAATGCAAATCAACTATAGCTTTCATTTACATGTTCTTCTAACAACAACGCGTTCGCTAAAACGACCGGGAAACTTGCATACGGTTAGACGGGGTCGAGCGCTAAAAGAAAATCGGCAATTCCTGGTTTTTCTGTGACTGCTGCATTATATGCCGCGGCAGTGAACAACACGAACAGAAGAAAACGGTCATTATATACGAAAAAATGGATGAGAAGACGGGAGGGGAGAAGAGTTAACTTTTTTCGAAAATAACTTCTTGTAGGGGACAAATACCGGTTTATATATTCATTAAGGATGGGCGAGGATAACTATCGATTCCTACACCATCTTGTGCAACAGAAATTAATGCAGCAGGAAACTGAGATGAAAAAAAATTTATTCCGAGATGTTATCGGCTACCTTAAGATTCCACGCCACTTGTGAACCTAAGTCTGTCAAAAGACTGTACATTTGGTCAGTAAACATACTTGCTGCTAGCACCACTTCTCTTTGCGCTGTTACTGAGATGCTTTTCTCGATGGTACCGAGAACGCATAATTTTTATTTTCTTTTTAGTTTCCTCAGTACAGCATATTTCTTTTAACGCTGTATCACATTACTTCTGTTGTGATTATCTTTACTTCTGATGTCAGAAAGACCCACGAGTTCCTTGCCTTGTTCTACAGCCTTTGTTCTCGAAATCACTTTGTCTGTGCGGCATAGGAGCTATGAAATGCACAGCTGCAGACGTCTCCACGGCGTGCAAGGACATTTGTGAGTGATCGCTTCTACTTCTACCGGCATCATTCGTGTGCCATCATATGCGGTTTCCCGCACGGATATAGACTTGTCTTCGTTTTCCGTGCGACGTGCAGCATCAAAAGTGGAAGCAGTGAGTAGGTCCATAGGCAGCCTTGCAACTACGTGGAGTCTCCTCGTGAGCTAAGAGGAGCGTGCAAATAGCCGCTTACAACCTCACGTGGATAGCTGTACCAAACCAGTCTTTGGACAACAACATCAACAAAACATCCTCTCCCTGGAGCGCAAAACAATGAGCAGTTCGTCGAGTAGCGATGCCGAAAGTTAAATGCGCCTGTAACACTCACGATAAGAACACAGCAAATGCCATAAAACGATTTTCGAGAAACTTTGCTCACTGGTAGAGGGGTCAAAATAAGCGAACACGTGTCTCAGCTTATCTGTAGACACTCGGCCGTATCTGAGAAAACGACGGTCAAAGTTTTCGAGGTAGTTTTTAAAGAATAATAGTATAACTCACTTGTAACCCCTGACTTGATAAGAAATAGTCATATACACTATGTGATCAAAAGTATCCGGACACCTGGCTGAAAATTACTTACAAGTTCGTGGTGCCCTACATCGGTAATGCTGGAATTCAATATGGTGTTGGCCCACCCTTAGCCTTGATGACAGCTTCCACTCTTCAAGGCATACGTTCAGTCAGGTGCCGGAAGGTTTTTTGGGGAATGGCAGCCCATTCTTCACAGAGTGCTGCACTGAGGAGAGGTATCGATGTCGGTCGGTGAGGCCCGACACGAAGTCGGCGTTCCAAAACATCCAGAACGTGTTCTATAGGATTCAGATCAGGACTCTATGCAGGCCAGCCTATTATAGGGATGTTATTCTCGTGTAACCACTCCGCCACAGGCCATGCATTATGAACAGGTGCTTAACCGTGTTGAAAGATGCATTCGCCATCCCTGAATTGCTGTTCAACAGTGGGAAGCAAGAAGGTCCTTAAATCATCAATGTAGGCCTGTGTTGTGATAGTGCCTCGGAAAACAACAAGGGGTGCAAGCTCCTTCCATGAGAAACACGACCACACCATAAAACCAGCGCCTCCGAATTTTACTGTTGGCACTACCCACGCTGGCAGAAGACGTTCACCGGGTATTCGCCATACCCACACCCTGCCATCGGATCACCACATTGTGTTCCGTGATTCGTCACTCTACGCAACATTTTTCCACTGTTCAATCGTCGAATGTTTACGCTGCTTACGCTGAGCGAGGCGTCGTTTGGCATTTACCGGCATCGTGTGTGGCTTATGAGCAGCTGCTCGACCATGAAATCCAAGTTTCCTCACCTTCCGCCTAACTGTCATAGTACTTGCAGTGGATTCTGATGCAATTTGGAATTCCTGTGTGATGGTCAGGATGGATGTCTGCCTATTACAGATTACGCCCCTCTTCAACTGTGGACGGTCTCTGTGAGTCAACAGACAGGTCGGCATGTACAATTTTGTGCTGTACGTGTCCCTTCACGTTTCCACTTCACTATCACATCTGAAACAGGGGAACTAGGGATGTTTAGGAGTGTGGAAATCTCGCGTACAGGCGGATGGCACAAGTAACACCAAATCACCTGACCATGTTCGAAGTCCGTGAATTCCGCGGAGCGCCCCATTCTGCTCTCTCACGATGTTTAATGACTACTGAGATCGCTGATGTGGAGTACGTGGCAGCAGATGACAGCACAATGTACCTAATATGAAAAAGGTATGTTTTTGGGGGTGTCCAGACACCTTTGATCACATAGTGTAGTAACCTTCTATGGACATGGATAGATAAATGAGGAAACAAAAGGAAATTAATAAAAACAAGAATCGGGTTTCGAACACAGGGCATAAAACCGCGACGCTAGCCACTGTGCCACCATCTTGGTTGAGATATCACGCATTAAAGGCACATAAAGTACCTCAAAAACTTTAACCGTAGTTTTCTTAGAAACGGTCGAGTATCTACGGATAGGCCGAGACACATGTTCGGTTATTTGACCCTCTTCCACTGAGTGAAGTTTTTGGGAAATCAGGTTATGGCACCTTCCATGTTCTCCTCGTCTATGTGCTTGTTTCATCGCCGTGACATGCGAACAGCGAGGCTGCAGCAGTAAACTAACTTCTTCGTCCCTCCGCGATGTAACTAGTCTCTCTTTTACGACATCTCGCACTGCAGTTGGTTAATCGTACCTGCGACAATCTCACACTGGCCGGACAAACACATAACGAATCGTGCAGCTCTTCTTATGCACCTTTCCTTTCTCCACCGTCATTGACACTGTAGGCAGCCGCTTCTGCGCTACGGGCTTGCTCACAGCAGCTAGACTCAGCGCTGACGGAGAGGAGCCGCGGCGCCGCTGACGGCCGTGGTTTAGCCACACAGGACGGCGGCGGGCTGCGGCCCCCGGGCCATCCCCGCTAAATCACGGCGGTCCCTGCCGAGGGTCGGCCGGCCCTTCCGTGAGCGATGGCGGCGGCTCGCCACCTCCGCCACCTCAGCCCGCAGCCGTGCCCCTGCCCTTCAAGGGCTCGTCGCTCTTCCTCTGGGTCCGGCCGCGCCGCGCTGCAACTTGCCTCGTTAATCACTTTCCGCACAAATTCATTCGCTCCCTTCCCGCCGTGCCGAATCCGATTCTGTAGCAGCATACCGCCGAGACACCTGCTTACCGGCAAGTGCTGTGTCAGCAACATTAGATACGGAGAAGGAAATTATTCTCTCCCCCTTCTTCAACAGTTCATCAAATTCTCTTTTCCCCTCGTACGCATTTCATATACAAAGGTCCAGGGGCCAGTGATGGGAGCGGGAGTGTGTAGAGGGGGAGGGGAGGGGGAGGGGAGTCTACAGTGGAGAGCCACAATTTTATCTCGGGATTTAGGCATTCTATAAGGAACCACAACATCACGCAAGGCGCCCATATGACACATTAAAACGATTTTTGAGAGGAGTGAAAAGAAATGAATCCGCCCCGAGAGATGTGCGCTAGCACGCCAGGATGCAGTTCGGCGCCCCGGCATCGGACCGAATCCACCCGGAGGATTCCGAGGAGGGGTGGTGTGCCGGCCAGCCTGAGTGTGGAATTTAAGCGACTTCCCATATACGACTTGTTGAATACTGGGTTGGTGCCCACGTCCCCCCTCAGTCTACATCTACATCTATATACATACTCCGCAATCCACCATACGGTGCGTGGCGGAGGGTACCTCGTACCACATCTACATCTACATTTACATGATTACTCTGCAATTCACATTTTAGTGCTTGGCAGAGTGTTCATCGAACCACAATCATACTATCTCTCTACCATTCTACTCCCGAACAGCGCGCGGGATAAACGAACACCTAAACCTTTCTGTTCGAGCTCTGATTTCCCTGATTTTATTTTGATGATCACTCCTACCTATGTAGGTTGGGCCCAACAAAATATTTTCGCATTCGGAATAGAAAGTTGGTGACTGAAATTTCGAAAATGATCTCGCCGCGACGAAAAACGTCTTTCCTGTAATGACTTCCATCCCAACTCGCGTATCATATCTGCCACACTCTCTCCCCTATTACGTGATAATACAAACCGAGCTGCCCTTTTTGCACCCTTTCGATGTCCTCCGTCAATCCCACCTGGTAAGGATCCCACACCGCGCAGCAATATTCTAACAGGGGACGAACGAGTGTAGTGTAAGCTGTCTCTTTAGTGGACTTATTGCATCTCCTAAGTGTCCTGTCAATGAAACGCAACCTTTGGCTCGCCTTCCCCACAATATTATCTATATGGTCTTTCCAACTGAAGTTGTCCGTAATTTTAACACCCAGGTACTTAGTTGAATTGACAGCCTTTAGAATTGTACTATTTATCGAGTAATCGAATTCCAACGGATTTCTTTTGGAACTCATGTGGATCGCCTCACACTTTTCGTTATTTAGCGTCAACTGCCACCTGCCACACCATACAGCAATCTTTTCTAAATCGTTTTGCAACTGATACTGGTCTTCGGATGACCTTACTAGACGGTAAATTACAGCATCGTCTGCGAACAACCTAAGAGAACTGCTCAGATTGTCACCCAGGTCATTTATATAGATCAGGAACAGCAGAGGTCCCAGAACACTTCCCTGGGGAACACCTGATATCACTTCAATTTTACTCGATGATTTGCCGTCTATTACTACAACTAGCAACTTTTCTCCCTGTTCCACTCCCAAACAGAACGAGGGAAAAATGACTGCCTATATGTCTCTGTACTAGCCCTAATCTCTCTTATCTTATCTTTGTGGTCTTTCCGCGAAATGTAAGTTGGCGGCAGTAAAATTGTACTGCAGTCAGCCTCAAATGCTGGTTCTCTAAATTTCCTCAGTAGTGATTCACAAAAAGAACGCCTCCTTTCCTCCAGAGACTCCCACCCGAGTTCCTGAAGCATTTCCGTAACACTCGCGTGATGATCAAACCTACCAGTAACAAATCTAGCAGCCCGCCTCTGAATTACTTCTATGTCCTCCCTCAATCCGACCTGATAGGGATCCCAAACGCTCGAACAGTACTCAAGAATAGGTCGTATTAGTGTTTTATAAGCGGTCTCCTTTACAGATTAACCACATCTTCCGAAAATTCTACCAATGAACCGAAGATGACTATTCGCCTTCCACACAACTGCCATTACATGCTTGTCCCACTTCATATCGCTCTGCAATGTTACGCCCAAATATTTAATCGACGTGACTGTGTCAAGCGCTACACTACTAATGGAGTATTCAAACATTACGGAATTCTTTTTCCTATTCATCTGCATTAATTTACATTTATCTATATCTAGAGTTAGCTGCCATTCTTTACACCAACCACAAATCCTGTCCAAGTCATCTTGTATCCTCCTACAGTCACTCAACGACGACACCTTCCCGTACACCAGAGCATCATCAACAAACAGCCGCACATTGCTATCCACCCTATCCAAAGATCATTTATATAGGCAGAAAAACATACGATTCGCAAACACTTCGAAAACTTTCTCACACCTTTATATGGGATAACAGTCGGCACAAATGGAGTACTCGAATTCTATCCCGGGCCGGGAGGTTGGGGGTGGGGGTGGAATGAGGGTGGGAGCTGACAGCAAGGGTATCCGGCCACCCTCTACCACTACCGTTGCAAAATCAAGATTGATATGCCGACCCCGTAAGGAAACGTTATAAGGCTAGCAAAAAGAAGACGCAGCATGTAATAAATACGAACTGAATTTGCATCCGGTGAACCCGAACTCCACAGACAAAATGTCGGAGGATGATCGGGGATATTTTCTGGTTACTTGGAAATAAGCGACGGTTATTCCTGTTTTCTAGGTCATCAGTTCGCTGTACATAGTATAATTAATACATCTATGACGCTGACGTTAATCTGCAGCGTAGTTATGGAACATATTTTGTAGTCATGGATTAAACCGTTTTTGGAGAACGAATATGTCCTCTATAAAAATGAAAATGGATCCCGTAAACAGCGATTTTGCGATACACGACTGTTTGTATTTATTCATGAAAGCCAGAGCGCAGTACACAAATGTTGCTAGAGTAAAGTAAACAGATGTGCTACTGTGCATTTTATTGTGTATTGTGTTTTTCATGACGTAATGATCATCTGTTGAGCGCTACATATATGAACATGGCTATGTGCACAAGGTGGTTTTTGATAGGTTCGTTGGTTGATTTGGGGGGAGGGGACCAAACGGCGAGGTCATAGGTCGCAAGGAAGGATAGGGAGGGAAGTCGGCCGTGCCCTTTTCTAAGGGACCATCCTGGCATCAGCCTGAAGCGATTTAGGGAAATCACGGCAAACCTAATTAAGGTGGGCAGACGCGGGTTCGAACAGTCGTCCTCTCGAATACGAGTTCAATGTGCAAACCACTGCGCCACCTCGCTCGGTTATTTTTTGATTTTAAATGTTTTATTTATGGCAGAGTTTACGTAGTGTGCTACCTTTCATCGAAGGGACAACTTGGTGTAAGGTACATTACAAAATGAAAACATTTTATAACAAAGATTTGAAGATGACAGCGAAGTGTGTCGAAACGGTTTTCTGTAAATAAAGAAATTTTTATGCGATCTTGGCTTTAGAAAGTTTTTACCAACCTCGCATTTGCCATAAGTGAAGTAATGAAATCGTGGAATGCTGAACCTGAATGATCGTGCGTGATTTGAACCGCCGTCCTCCGAAGTACGACTGCAGGGTACTGACCACTATGCGCCATCTCGCTCGGTGAACTGCGAATGAATGGAAAGGAACATAATCTAAATATCAATTCTGTGGTGCCCGTTTTCTGGTAGCATACAAGTAGTTTGGTACATTAGGTACAGTTGCTCTTAAACATCTGTAAAATTTTACATTCATTCGTTGATGTATGTAGCGTACACATGCGACTGTCAAAGCCCAGCAAGAAGTGTTTTGCAAAAACGATAGCGACCTTTTTTCCTCTCTGTGTCGTGAACTAAATCATGCGTAGAAAATTACATTGTACTTTGTGTAACTCTCGCTGCGACCGAACAATAATAGCATACGTATTTCATTCGCATTTGCTGTTATTTATTGCGTGGCGTGGAGGCTTTTCTGTGAAACGACAGCTGCAAATTATGAGTTCAGCGACCACAAATGAACACAGTCGGCTGAACCTCGCTCGAACTTTGTATCATAGCTATCATTTTCGGCAGAATCGTACAGAGGAGGCACTTGCTGGCTTCATTTGATGATGTATCTTTACGGCAATCAGTCTTGTGTGTCTTATGCTTTCTCCGCAGACAAAACTGGAACAATTAAAAGTCTTTAATTCAAGAAGAAAATGTAAACAAGGAGAGCAGAAGCGAATATTATCTCTTTTTAAGTACAAATTTCATCATCGCCTATTCAGTTTCAACTGGAAAAGTTAGGCTTACTGTTGATTTGTTTTTCCTTCGAAATGCGTTTTAATATCATCCGTAACTAGTAAGCAACCGGCGTGTAGTCAGAATGCTCGATATTTTTTTCACTGCAGAAAACAGAGCTGAGGCTTCACAAATGCAGATAAATAATAACAGAATTTAGTTTAATTTACTCAGTGGTTAGAAAAGGAAATCATTTTAGAATAGGTGACAAGAGAAAATTGAAAAATTATTATCATAGGATGCGATAGGTTCGTAACACGTGTAATGAGCCGTAACTAATTGGAAATGGAGGACACGTAGCAGATAAAATTTTTAAAAGAAGAAGATTAGTAGAAAAACTTTTACCGCTTCGAGAACTTCCTAATCTGAGAATGGAGTGAGCAACATGGAATAAAAGTTCTACGGATAAGAGAATGTGGAATTTGTAGCACAAATAATTGTTGACGGTATGTCACGAAACGTTTACTAACGAATCTATTGACAGTTGCAGTATATATGTCTGGCGAGTAGTTTCGAACCAACGGGTTCATTTTCAAGTCTGGCCTACTGAAACTGCACTGAAAGTGCCTTATCTTAATAATGAACATCAAAATCGCGATACATGCTTTATAAAATGTTCGCAGAATGACGGTCACAATGCACATGTGCCTCTTAGCAAATTTGAGCTAAGAGGCACATGTAGATTGTAAAAGTCATCCTGCGAACATTTTATAAAGCATGTAATTCCATTTTGATGTTTATTATTATTATTATTATTATTATTATTATTATTAAGATTAGACACATTCAGAGCTGACTCAGTAGACCAAGCCGGAAAATGAACCAGTTGGTTCGAAACTAGTGGCCAAAAACATGTGCTGCAACTGTCAACAGATTCATTAATAAAAGCCTCATGAAAAATTAACCAAGTTGCTGGTTCTCCATCACCAAAATGTTGAAATTGAAAAATTGAGGGTATGGCTTGTACACTGATATGAAGAGACTAGAGCGTGTCAGATAGTGAATAGGAGTAGAGCGAAATCATCGAAAAGCTGTTTTCACTATAATGCAGAGAATTCTCCACTACAATAAAGAAAAAGACAGCCATACTGAAGTCTTTTGAACAGAAAGCGCCCTTTAAGCAAAACACTGTTTCTCCTTACTCATTTTTTATCGATTCACCTTTCGTATTACTTGTGGCACACTACAAAAAAGTTCATCTGACGTAATAAGTAGTTTTTACTCACAAGTAGGTGCACTACAGCAGACGATCACGAACATAAGAAAGAACACTCCTCTAAGCAGGAACAGCTATTACTGTAATACAGTCTATCAGAATTATTAAAAAGCTTAACACATAGTCTGAAAAGGATGGAAAAAAACATTCAAACAATGATCATATATTGGCAACATAACCTTCAGGCCTAAGTTCTCGTTCATTGCGTACTCTCATATGGCGAGAGACGGGAATATGTAATGCTCCCAGGAACATTGTCGTTTTTTTCGTCCAAGCGTAATGGTGTGGGGAGACATATTGCATTGGTATACTAATCTCAGAATCTTTTAACACGTTACAATCACCGCTTAGCATCATAATGCCACCGTACTCCTTCCTTTTGTGCGCCTTTTCAGGAGTGAATTCAAAAACATACGCCTTGCACAGATTCCCGCTCTGCTTTGTCTTGGCAGCGTTCCCTGATCTCATTAGGAGATTTCAGCAGTATGCTCCTGTCACAGTTTGATCACCACTCCACGACAATCAGAAAATGGTTCAAATGGCTCTGAGCACTATGGGACTTAACTGCTGTGGTCATCAGTCCCCTAGAACTCAGAACCACTTAAACCTAACTAACCTAAGGACATCACACACATCCATGCCCGAGGCAGAATTCGAACCTGCGACCGTAGCGGTCGCGCGGTTCTAGACTGCAGCGACTAGAACCCCTCGGCCACTCCGGACGGCTACCACGACAATCCCAAAAAGCAGTCAAAATTACCTTGAACGATGACCGCTGGTTCTTCGACATTTTTGTCGGCTGTCGAGAATGCGTGTGTTTCCACCGTTCATTTTGTTCCTTTGTCGTGGAGGTCATAGTGACAAAGCCACCATTCGTCCTGTGGTGATTAGACAGGTGAAGAAGTTGTTTAAATTGGCCTAACTCAGCTGCAACAATCCCGCTGCTGCTGAAAACGAATTAACGCACGAAACCTCACTTTATCAGTGCACTGCGCAATTTTGTTTTGGCTCCTGGCTAGTGGTGTGCTACGTTCTATGGCGTTGATATTTCAAGGTGTACCAGCACTGTGGGACATGTGCAGGGGAAGGGGGGGGGGGGGGCGCTCAATAAATAATGCAACACATTTTGCTCTGAAAGGTGGTTGGTTTTAGTCAGGATTCCAAACTATCATATTATTCCCGTCTCCTTTGGCTACAAAACGCTATTTTGTAGTATAATCCTCGATATGAAACTTCCTGGGAGATTAAAACTGTGTGCCCGACCGAGACTCGAACTCGGGACCTTTGCCTTTCGCGGGCAAGTGTCGGTCGGGCACACAGTTTTAATCTGCCAGGAAGTTTCATATCAGCGCACACTCCGCTGCAGAGTGAAAATCTCATTCTGGAAACATCCCCCAGGCTGTGGCTAAGCCATGTCTCCGCAATATCCTTTCTTTCAGGAGTGCTAGTTCTGCAAGGTTCGCAGGAGAGCTTCTGTAAAGTTTGGAAGGTAGGAGACGAGGTACTGGCAGAAGTAAAGCTGTGAGTACCGGGCGTGAGTCGTGCTTCGGTAGCTCAGTTGGTAGAGCACTTGCCCGCGAAAGGCAAAGGTCCCGAGTTCGAGTCTCGGTCGGGCACACAGTTTTAATCTGCCAGGAAGTTTCATATCAGCGCACACTCCGCTGCAGAGTGAAAATCTCATTCCAGTATAATCCTCATTCAACGCGACTGCCTTCCACCACATTATTGAGAGGGCCTGTATTCTCACATGATGCCACTACCGCTCGATGTCGGCGCCAACGTCTTTCTGTATCAATAAAACTGCCACGATTAGCCTCATTACGTGGAATCAATTCCGCACAGCTGGTTATTCATCGCTCGCATGGTCTTCTGTTAGGCCACGAGGAACCCGGCAGGAACACACCTTTGAGTACCCCAACTGGTGGACGAGATTGTCAGCACTACCAACAAAGACATCCAATGCAGCAGCGACGTCTCTGATTCTGATCCGTCGATCACCTCGAATGAGCGTGTCCGCACGTTGAACCATTGCAGAAGTCACAACTACGTGCGGGAGGTCGGACAATGTTGCGATGATGACTGACGATTCGCCCAATAACTTACCGTGCTTTTGTTCACTAACAGGTCTCTGTAGACATTCTGCAAGCACCTACGAATATCTACAATGCTCTGCTTTTCTGCCAAAAGAAACTTAATGACAGATCTCTGCTTGGAACGCGTCTCGTTTACAGACGCCAGTTTGAAAAAAAAATGGCTCTGAGCACTATGGGACTTAACAGCTGTGGTCATCAGTCCCCTAGAACTTAGAACTACTTAAACCTAACTAACCTAAGGACATCACACACATCCATGCCCGAGGCAGGATTCGAACCTGCGACCGTAGCAGTCGCGGCCAGTTTGAAGGCTACGTACAGTGCCACGACCTATCGGAACTTCATGAAACTCTAGGGACTGAAGCAGAAATAATCCACGATGTCCCACAACGAATTCTGCTTATTTCAACCTAAATCAACCGAGGAAAAAATGTTTTGCATTACTTATTGAAAGACCCGGCCGTTGTGGCCGAGCGGTTCTAGGCGCTTCAGTCCAGAGCCGCGCTGCTGCTACGGTCGCAGGTTCGAATCTTGCCTCGGGTATGGATGTGTGTGATGTCCTTAGGTTAGTTAGGTTTAAGTAGTTCTAAGTCTAGGGGACTGATGACCTCAGATGTTAAGTCCCATAGTGCTTAGAGCCATTTGAACCATTTGAACTTATTGAACGCCACTCGTAATTGTAAATAAACTAAACATTAATTACGTTACCAAGGTGATCATTAAAGCTTTATGACCATCCCTCGTGAAATGACCTGTTTCTGTACAGGGGGAACTTTTTCTTTGCCAGCATAAAATGCCATTCGTCTTTCCACATAGTCGACACGAGTCGAACAGC
Organism: Schistocerca serialis cubense; assembly: GCF_023864345.2. Lineage (NCBI taxonomy): Eukaryota > Metazoa > Arthropoda > Insecta > Orthoptera > Acrididae > Schistocerca > Schistocerca serialis. The sequence goes on along the minus strand of NC_064641.1, from coordinate 612,358,031 downwards.
TCTCCTCCTCAAAAAAGTCAGCATTTACCGGGAGAATCTAAAATTGGCGACCTACACCAGTTTTGTGAAATAATGAGTGGTTTGACAGTAAAAAGCCACTGCTGTCGTCTTCTAGGGACTTGTGAGAGCTGAGGAGACGCCGCTGCTCCATAATGGCCGCAAGGTGATGACGTGGCGTTAATCACCGAAGAAAGGAAGAACGAAGGCGAGACAGAACAAGAGAAAGAAAGAGAGAGAGAGAGGGGGGGAGACTAAAGCGCTGTTCTAATTTCACAGAATTCGCCAGCGACCCGCGGCCTTGCACAGCCCGATGCGCGAATAAACGACGCGGCCGCTTCCTGGCCACTGGAGATCTGACTCATTACCTGGCAGCGCCGCTGCCGCTAATGGCCGGTGGCGCCCACCTGATGCGGTGTCCAGTGCGTCTGCGCCGCCTTATTAGACGCCATTAGGCCGCCCCCGCCCCCGCGCCTGGCGCCGGCGGAGATTTGCGCCCACCTCGGAGGCGGCAGTGAGACGGTCATCCATCACGCGCCGGAGTAAATCTTGCCCGCTACAGCTCGTTATTGGGGCGCGCGGTTATTTGTAACTGTCGCGGCCGACCGGCCGCCGCGGCGTGGTCACAGCTGCGGAACGGCTCCCGAATTAATGGCGGTTGCCATGCAACAAGCTGCCCGCGTCTTCCCCGCACCGCCACCACCACCTCGAGTAACCGCCCGGTTTTGGTTCCCTATGGACGGATCGCGTTTCTGGATGTTCGTTGTGCGACCCTTGTTCTCGTGGCTGGGTAAATGGCACGTTTAGTTCTACTTTCCTCGTGGGGACGATTCGTCTATGGAGGACAGCCTTGTTAGCATAAACTACACCAGTCCGATCTCTTGTACGATTACGGTCCACAGTCGTGGTGAGTCACCTGCCATTCTTTTTTACCACTCAACACTTCTTCTGGTCCCCAATAAGAAATACGAATGATTGTGCTTTGTTGACTAATAGGATGCAAGGAAGAACTACAGGGATGGACGGGAAGTGAAGTTGAAGGTACTGATTTTTTATGTTATTTTTTAGTTTTAATTGTCTGGTCTTTGGTGTTACTCATTTAGCCATGGAAGTTGAAACGTCCCCTTAAAAAAATTATAAATGACTGTGCTTAAACTGACACACAATATTTCTTAGCGCAACGCAATATGATTTTCGATAATCCCTACAAAAGAATGTCCCTGACTAACAATAACCTATACCTTTCATGAATCACTTACCTCACAAAATCTTCTTCACTCAAACTACTGCAATACAGCGAGCGCCAATACTGCCAGCTAAATAAAAGAGTCTAACTACTGAAGGCACTAACTACTGATAGGCATAGTTAGCAAATGAAAGATTTTGATAGAGAACAAACAATGTATTTACCTTAATAGTGTTCAAAAGCTGTAATATATATATATATATATATATATATATATATCAGTTCTTGACATCCAGTATTACAAATTTACTGTCTCTGATGGACGCACGTCCAGATCATCCGCTCTCAAAACTCCGCCATCTTACTCCCCACATCCACCACTGCTCTCGGCTCACCTCCAACTGCGCAACGCTACGCGCTGTTCACATCCTACTGCCCAACACTACAATAGCAAATTCCAACAATGCAAACCAGCCACAGGCTGCACACAGCACAGTCAGTGATTTTCATATAGAGCGCTACATGGCGTTAGCAACATAAAAACCTAAACAGCCTACTTACAAAGTATGTAGTTACAAGTCTGGTATAATTAATGTAATTACATTTTTCTGAAGACATATTGCGTCTCAGATTTATCTTCGATAAGGATAGAAGCTGAAGCAGATAAGGATAGAAACTGAAGTAATGAATTAAAACTAAACCCGGCTGTCCTGCTTATTAGGCATGTGCTATCCACTACACCACCCCGGCACTGTGGCTAATATCGGACAACCTCGGTAATACTAACAATTCAGGAAAGTGAAAATCAAGATGGCTCAGATGTGAGCTGAAGTTTATGCTACAGCATTCCCTGCAGCTGCGTTAGCCACAATGCCGAGGTGGTTTAGTGGATAGCACATGCCTAATAAGCAGGACAGCCGGGTTTAGTTTTAATTCATTACTTTAGTTTCTACCCTTACCGAAGATATAGTCACAGACTGTTATTCGATATCATATACAACTTATATATACCGGAGGAAGGCAATGGCAAACCACCTCCACTAGGACCTTGCCTAGTACATCGGTGCGGGTCTCCCGCATCGTCCCCTACGCTCCTCGGAGTGTACAACATTGACATTCTAAATTACACTAACATTGTTGAGACTAAAAGGTACTAAGGTAAAACTGGAAGCTATTATTTCATTTCACTGCTTGGAATACTGCAATGATAATGAAGAATAAATGTTCATGGGCACTGTAGTTAGTCCTCCGGACACACTGAGTCTATCCGTACTGAACATGTGAATATATCAAATATGTCTAGCATATGTGAACAATGAGGAATAAACGTTCACAGGCGCTGTAGATTGACTTCAATACACAACGTGTCTGCATACTTTGAGCATATGAAGTTCCACGTGCACTGCACCGACAGCTACCACCTCATCAGATATCAAGAGTGTACTTCTCCGATATCCGTCTTGTTTACAGGAGTCTAACGAGTTATATCAAAATTTGGAGAAAATCACCAACACTTCCAAGAAAAGAAGATTGAAATTTTATGGTCACATTCTCTGAATGAACGATAGTAGACTGACAAAAAGGATTCTCTACACTGTCCTGACAACGGAAATTAAAAGCAATTGAATACTTGAAATTGAAAAAGATCTTCGGGAAATAGGAACTACAAAAAGAAATCTACAGGACAGAGCTGAATTCAAAACTTTAATTGACAAGCCTCAGTTTAAAGCTAAGCCAAGTGTTACATCTAAGAGAAATATGGCCAAAAGAACGTAAGAAAAACCCGGGAGAAGAAGAAAGCAAGTACATCAGGAAAATAAGTCCAGTCACACACTATAGCTGGGCATAAAGACGTAAAAAAATGGGGGGAGAGACATACATTCCTGATAGTCTGCAAGTATAATAATTTATTTGATCGTGAACCGGTTTTCGGAATCTTAAGCTATCGTTAGGTCACAACTGAACGACACGAGTACAGATAAAATTACATGTGACTTACACAGATATTACTGATACAGATGATAGTTAATATGGTGAAATACAGAGTGTTTACGAGAAAAACTGTTATGTCTTTATGGTATGCGTAAATAGTTACAGCTGCTGTAGTTGACCGCTCGTCACTAATACGAGGCTAAAGTTCAACTGCTTCTTTTTTTTTCGCACATCTGATCTTGAAATGACCCACCCATAATGACGCACTCGACAGTGTACCTAAACTGCACTATCCCGTTAGCTATTGGAGATAAAGGGTGCTATACTGAACCACTCTGAGAAATAAGGCTTACGTTTACCATATATATATATATATATATATATATATATATATATATATATATATATATATATATATATATATATATATGGCTGTACGTAACTTTTTACTGCCGTCAAGTATTGTGAAAGAGATTTCTGGTCAAAATCCATAAACTACGAAAATCATTAGGGAGGTACAAAATATTTTTTGGGCAGTTTAAGGGAAGATTTCCATGCGGTAAAAGAGCTACAAAGCGTAATCACGAAATAAGTATCTTCATTTAGTCGAACGTCTTTGGAATTTTTATTTTCGTCTTTTGAATATACGCTACACACTGATTTACAAGCATTTTAATTCAGCGAAGTCCTTATGCACTTTGTAGACAGAACTACACAAATAAATTTCATCTCCTTTCACTTTCTGTACCTTAATTGTTAATCACGGAATATGAGCTTTCACTGGCGGGAATGTTATAAATATTAAAATTTTTCGGCGCACTATACTGTTGTACAATAAATTTGTTTGTTAAATCCAACGTTTCGTCTCCGTCTGCGGAGGAAATCTTCGGGAGTTATCGCTACGATTCACTAATCATAGTCACGGATAACTAAGAACAAATTTGTAGCTTGATAATGCAATGATTGCTTGAGCATCTGCACTGTTGTGAATGTAAAATATAGGCTGACTATTTGTATGAGGCTGGTCTTCGGTAAATGATTACAGTTGATAGATTAATTAGTGAATCTCTGTTCTTAATTGTTTGTGGATGATTGTTTAATGCTTCATAAATTACAAAACAAAATGTCCTCCGAAATAATATGAATATTGTGGTATTTTCCATTGTTGCACGAATTTCAGAGGTTTTTGCAATTACGAATCACAAAAAACTACATCAGTCCCCAATCCCTCCCTCCCCATCCACGCACGCACCTATTCATCCTTTTTTCCACAGTTGATATTATGATTTTAAATTCGGTAACATTCGTCCCTAAAGAAAATGCTGAAATTCGTCTTAGTTTCTAGTAACTTCGCAGCGATAGAAGAATTTGCTACACTGAAATCAAGTCCACTTTCACCACTATCTGAGTTGGCGAGTACCGCACCTAAGGAACCACAGAAAATTGAAGCTAACTATCGGAAACTGGGTTGCTGACTGGAATATCCGACTGAGCAATAACGTCCTACGGGAGATAAGTTCTGTTATGTACGACTCTCAAGATTTTTCCTCGCGAACAAGAGTTCAGAACTGCCAAAAATGTTGTTTTCCACTCCTTGCTACTTCCCTGTTGAAAGTTACTGGAGGTCATTTCTAACGGCCTGTAGTCAACAAAAAACACTTTCTTGCCGCTGCGTATTATCCCTGAAAACTGTCAGTTTACTCCTCCGCAGCTCCCACAACTTTGCCCTAAGACCCATAACAGCACAATAGGAGAGATTGGAGTATGTTTCAAACATAAAACTAGTCGATTTATCAGTTAAAATTTCGCCAATATCCGATTGTACGGTGACGATGCTGATGTCTAAAAGAAAGCATCACAGTTGGACAAACGCAAGGAGAAAGAACTCGGAGGAAATTTCTACTTGATGTAGTGAAACAAAGTTTTCTTTAGACGTGTATTAAATCAAGATAGTAATTATAACAAAGAGAAAGAACGCGTTAGTATCCGATTACAAGATTATCAGTAACCTTCGTTTAAAGTATTTTCGGGTAGTACTAAGAATCAACAGGAAACCGGCGAACACAGGTAATCTGTAATAGGGAGGCGAAAGGAGGACCTAGACTTATTGGAGCGGCTCTAGGAAGTTGCGTTACTTTTGTAAACGAAATCGCATACAGAACGGTAGTGCTCGAGTATTGCTGTTGCTTTTAGGTAGTTCTCAAGCAGAAATGTCAGCAGATATTAAATGAATTCGGAGACACGATGAAAGGAAAATCATAGGCCGATATTGGGATAAACGAAAATCTGACAGAATTCGTCTAGGAGCTTAAATGGGAATCTTTGAAAAAGAGGTCAAGTAGTTTTTGCGGCACACTGGTTGGTAGATTTCGAGAACGCGTGTTCGAGGAAGGTTGCGTGACAATGCTGTTGCTGCCATTGTATATTAGTGTACGGATCGTAAGAATAAATTAAGACAGATTAGAGTGCGCACTGCAGAATTGACGAGGAAAGGAATATCTGGGAAACGCTACCTGAAATGACGGATAGGTTGACAGGACAAATGATCTCACAGTAGGTAGTAACTTTCTTGGTGGCGGATGTAAAGGACAACATTTACAAGGGAAGTTAATACACGATAAATAATGTAGCATGCTGGGTTAAAAAGTGCTATTTTCAGATAAAAATACGGGCGCAAGAACGGATATCGTGGAAGCCCGTATAAACCAGTTATATTTGTCCCATCGGGTTCAGATCAGGCAAATTTGGTGGCCAATACATCAACGTCATTTTGATGCCTCTCAAACCACTGTAAAACGATTGGGCCTTGTTATGCTCCTCGAAGTTGCCATCGTCGTTGGGGAAGACTTCAAACATAAAGGGATGCAGTCAGCAGCAATGTTCCCGTAGTCCAAATCTGTCATGGTGCCGCCGATTAATACCACACGTCTCGTGGGAGGCTAGGTGATTGTTTCGCATAGCATAATACTTCATCTCCCCGCCCCTTCTCCGCCCCCCCCCTCCCGCCCCGGCTTCCGTCGCTGACGAGGTGCACTTTTAGAACAACCTAGATATCGTCGTATGCCGGCACGATCATCGATCTAATGTAACAAGAAACGAGATTCTTTCGATCAGGACTCACGACCAATCTCGGTGATCTCATGCTCTCCGCAATCGCACTAGGAGCTTCCAAAAGCAATTTACACATTATTATGGCAGACCAAGTAACTTTTGTTGAATGATGCACTACACTTCTCAGTGACAAAGATATGTGACATTATTCTTCAACATAATCACCAGGTGTCTGTAAACAACGATCGGAACAGTCGTCCAATCCTCGACGATAGAAATCCGTTCTTTCGTCGAGAGCCGCCATGTGAACGTCCTCATCGTCGGAAAACCTGCAACTTCTGCGAATCAGCTCCTCTGTTGCCTGTACATCGTTGTTTGTGGTCGATGTCGATGGCCTTGCTTCCGATCAGCATCACTAATCACTGTGCGGCATCGGTCAAATTGCAGGCACCATTCCACTACGGCTGGTCGCGGCATTGCATTCGACTCATATTCGCCAAACTTTCACGGTGAATCTGTGTGCAGTTTAGACGTTTTTAAACAAAAAGAAAACCATTCAACGTATTTCGGTCTTGGAGTACGTTTCCAGCTGCCGTGCGATCAGAACTGCACCAGAACTGCGTCTGTAAGAATTCCAGAATATTCAGTCCGGAACCGCGCAACTGCTACGGTCGCAGGTTCGAATCCTGCCTCGGGCATGGATGTGTGTGATGTCCTTAGGTCAGTTAGGTTTACGTAGTTCTAAGTTCTAGGGGACTTATGACCTCAGATGTTAAGTCCCATAGTGCTCAGAGCCAGCCAATTCCAGAATATGTACTCTCTTTTGATAATACGCTACTCGTGACCCGTGCGCAATGCGCTCAAAGTCCCGGCCGACATGCGTAACTTATTTTTTGAACAGTCTTCGTAATTGCCGATGTTTTTGGCTTAACATGGATACATTAGGGACTGTCTGCTGCGTAACCCCATGTTCAACAATGCGCTCGAAAATACTTTGCGCCAGCACCAGCATTGTACTTTATCATCACATGTGTCACAGATCAACGCCTGTCCTGCTTTACAGAGCGGGCAAACCTCCGACATCCACGTTTTATGAAGAAGCGTGGACTGCCAACACCTTGTGCCTCCAACCCTAGTTTCACCGTCCTTCAAGAATTTTCCATAGACGCTCACGATAGTAGCACTTGAACAGCCAACCCGCTTCGAGGTTTCATTCATTTCTGCTCTCCTTACACACTGAGGTGACCAAGTCGTGTGATACCTCCTAATATCGAGTCTTTCCTGGCGTATTGCAGCAACTCGAGGTGGCATGGACTCAACAAGTCGTTGGAAATCCCCTGCAGAAATATCGAAGCATGCTGCCTCTAGAGCCGTCCATAATTGGGAAAGTGTTGCCGGGGCAGGACTTTGTGCACGAACTGACCTCTCGATTATGTTCCATAAATCTAGGATGTGATTCATGTCGGGCGATCTGAGTGGCCAAATCATTCGATCGAACTGTCTAAAATGTTCTTTAAACCAGTCACGAACAATAGTGGCCCAGTGACATGGTGCATTGTTGTCCATAAAAACTCCATCGTTGCTTGAGAACATGAAGTCCACGGATGATTGTAAATGGTCTTCAGGTAGCCGAACATAACCATTTCCAGTCAATGGTCGGTCTAGTTGGACCAGAGTATTTAGTCAATGTCATGTAAAAGCAGTGCACCCATTATGGAGCCACCACCAGCATATCAGCGCCTTATTGACAGCTTGGGTCCATGATTTCGTGGGGTCTGCGCCATACACAGCTTTTACCAACTGGAATAGAGACTGATCTGACCAGGTTTTCCATTCGTCTGTGGTCCAACCGACGTGATCACGAGCCCAGGAGAGGCACTGCAGGCGATATCGTGCTGTCAGCAAAGGCACTCGAGTCGGTCATCTGCTGCCTTAGCGCATTTACGCCAAATTTCGCCGCAGTGTCCTAACGGGTACGTTCGTCGTACGTCCCACATTTATTTCTGCGGTTATTTCACGCAGTGCAGCTTGTATCTTAGCACTGTCAACTCTACACAAACGCTGCTGCTCTCAGTCGTTAAGTGGAAGCCGTGAGCACTGTGTTGTTCGTTGTTGTTGTTGTGGTCTTCAGTCCTGAGACTGGTTTGATGCAGCTCTCCATGCTACTCTATCCTGTGCAAACTTCTTCATCTCCCAGTACCTACTGCAACCTACATCCTTCTGAATCTGCTTAGTGTATTCATCTCTTGGTCTCCCTCTACGATTTTTACCCTCCATGCTGCCCTCCATTGCTAAATTTGTGATCCCTTGATGCCTCAAAACATGCCCTACCAACCGATCCCTTCTTCTAGTCGAGTTGTGCCACAAACTTCTCTTCTCCCCAATCCTATTCAATACCTCCTCATTAGTAACGTGATCTACCCACCTTATCTTCAGCATTCTTCTGTAGCACCACATTTCGAAAGCTTCTATTCTCTTCTTGTCCAAACTAGTTATCGTCCATGTTTCACTTCCATACATGGCTACACTCCATACAAATACTTTCAGAAACGACTTCCTGACACTTAAATCTATACTCGATGTTAACAAATTTCTCTTCTTCAGAAACGCTTTCCTTGCCATTGCCAGTCTACATTTTATATCCTCTCTACTTCGACCATCATCAGTTATTTTACTCCCTAAATAGCAAAACTCCTTTACTACTTTAAGTGTCTCATTTCCTAATCTAATTCCCTCAGCATCACCTGATTTAATTCGACTACATTCCATTATCCTCGTTTTGCTTTTGTTGATGTTCATCTTATATCCTCCTTTCAAGACACTGTCCATTCCGTTCAACTACTCTTCCAAGTCCTTTGCTGTCTCTGACAGAATTACAATGTCATCGGCGAACCTCAAAGTTTTTACTTCTTCTCCATGAATTTTAACACCTACTCCGAATTTTTCTTTTGTTTCCTTTACTGCTTGCTCAATATACAGATTGAATAACATCGGGGAGAGGCTACAACCCTGTCTCACTCCGTTCTCAACCACTGCTTCCCTTTCATGCCCCTCGACTCTTATAACTGCCATCTGATTTCTGTACAAATTGTAAATAGCCTTTCGCTCCCTGTATTTTATACCTGCCACCTTCAGAATTTGAAAGAGAGTATTCCGGTTAACATTGTCAAAAGCTTTCTCTAAGTCTACAAATGCTAGAAACGTAGGTTTGCCTTTTCTTAATCTTTCTTCTAAGATAAGTCGTAAGGTTAGTATTGCCTCACGTGTTCCAACATTTCTACGGAATCCAAACTGATCTTCCCCGAGGTCCGCTTCTACCAGTTTTTCCATTCGTCTGTAAAGAATTCGCGTTAGTATTTTGCAGCTGTGACTTATTAAACTGATAGTTCGGTAATTTTCACATCTGTCAACCCCTGCTTTCTTTGGGATTGCAATTATTATATTCTTCTTGAAGTCTGAGGGTATTTCGCCTGTCTCATACATCTTGCTCACCAGATGGTAGAGTTTTGTCATGACTGGCTCTCCCAAGGCCATCAGTAGTTCTAATGGAATGTTGTCTGCTCCCGGGGCCTTGTTTCGACTCAGGTCTTTCAGTGCTCTGTCAAACTCTTCACGCAGTATCTTATTTCCCATTTCGTCTTCATCTACATCCTCTTCCATTTCCATAATATTGTCCTCAAGTACATCGGCCTTGTATAAACTCTCTATATACTCCTTCCACCTTTCTGCCTTCCCTTCTTTGCTTAGAACTGGGTTGCCATCTGAGGTCTTCATATTCATACAAGTGGTACTCTTCTCTCCAAAGGTCTCTTTAATTTTCCTGTAGGCAGTATCTATCTTACCCCTAGTGAGACAAGCCTCTACATCCTTACATTTGTCCTCCAGCCATCCCTGCTTAGCCATTTTGCACTTCCTGTCAATCTCATTTTTGGGACGTTTGTATTCCTTTTTGCCTGCTTCATTTACTGCATTTTTATATTTTCTCCTTTCATCAATTAAATTCAATATTTCTTCTGTTACCCAAGGATTTCTACTAGCCCTCGTCTTTTTACCTATTTGATCCTCTGCTGCCTTTACTACTTCATCCCTCAAAGCTACCCATTATTCTTCTACTGCATTTCTTTCCCCCATTCCTGTCAGTTGTTCCCTTATGCTCTCCCTGAAACTCTCTACAACCTCTGGTTCTTTCAGTTTATCCAGGTCCCATCTCCTTAGATTCCCACCTTTTTGCAGTTTTGTTCGTGGTGAGAGATAATGCCAGAAGCTGGGTGTTTTTGGCAGACGCCTTACATTGTGAACCTCGAAATACTGAAGTCCCTAACGAGTTCCTAAATGTATCGTCCAACCCGTATAGCTCCAACCACCATTCTGCGTTCAAAGTTTAACTCTCGCCATGTGGCTATAATTACATCGGACACCTTTCCACATGAATCACCTGAGTACAAATGACAGCACCGTCAATGCACAGTCTTTTTATCCTTTGTCTATGCGATACTACCGCCATCTGCATATGTGTATATCGCTATACCATTACTTTTGTCCCCTCGGGGTATATGTTCCTTACATGTCACATGTGCGCAACGTCACCAGGTGGCGTTGAATCTTGCAGTGGGCGGTAGTCATAATGTTTTGGCTTCTCAGAGTATGCTAATGTAGAGTACTTAACAGCACACGATGAATGTCGATTGAGTAGTACACGTATGGATGAGGTCTGTGGTACATCCCATTTACGGAAGAATGGTAACTCAATATCGTCACTGCTAAACCTGTCACTATAAAAAATACCAGCATAAATAGTGTTTACAAAATACGCCCCCATGCCAGTCCTGTTATATGTTAGCCAGTGTAACTGCTCTTGCGACGAACATCCCAGTGGATTTCCGACAGGCAAGTCGATTCCGTCCCCCGGATGCCAGTCGCTAATTATATCTCCGCCGACGCACTGTCATCGTTTTCGGGACCCGGCCCTTCCGCGCGACGTGACACCCCCCGAATCCCATTTCTCTCGCTCCCCAGCTCCGCCGTTAATCCCTCCCTTCCGCTTCACCCAGCCGCGGGCCCCAGTGTCTTCAAGGCAGCAGTCCCTGGCCACAGGCTGTGGCCTGGCAACTCTGCTCGGCGGCAAACCGCACAGCGTCTGGGATGAGCGGGTTGTCTGGAAGCTAGGCTGTGCAGCCATCAGTAGACGACTAACAAGAAAAGCATACAGTATACCCAAGGGGGCAACACCGATGAGCTTATCTTTCGCACGGTTGTAGTATATGCCGTATTTATACACAATTGTTGCTTTAGTACGATAGTTCGAGAGACTGAGATTCCAAACTTTAAGAATCTGTTACATACTTTACGACGGCATCAGCCGTCGAACAGCGGTGGCAGAACAACGGGCTAAGGTAGCAGACCAAAATTCGGCCCGACCTGTGTTCGCGTCAAGTCAGATTTTTCTAATCTTCAACTGAAACGTAATATCGCTACAAAGAATTGTGTTTCTTTAGAAAGGAACAAGTATCATAATGATACTGATTACATTTCTGCCTAGACATAACCGAAGTATAACGAGACGTAATGAAATAAAAATTTATTTCTTAATACATTCATGTGCTTATTAAAAATTTACCGCATTGAAGTTACCATTCTTATAATTCTTCATTACCATTGGTAGGTCAGCAGCATTTGCCGTAGTTGTTCTTTTTTTGAATCATGAGTTTTATGACTGTTTCACTGAGTGGCCAGTCAGTCTGTTTTCCCACACAATTCTTACGCTGTACGGCCCCCTCAGAAGTTGCATGGAGGTTATTCCCTGATGTCTTAACGTATGTCGTATTATCCAGTCCTTTATTCTTGTCAGTGTAATCCACATGATCCTTCCTTCACCGGTTCTATGGAGAGCTTTCTCATACTTTACCTTATCAGTCCACCTAACTTGCAACACCCTTCTGTTCCACTACGTCTCAAACTCGTCGTCGTCGTCCATAATCAAGTCGCTACATTTGAAAAAATAATTTATTTCTTGAAAGGTAAGGTTTCAAGACATATGTCCTATCTTCAATTGCATGTTAAAATTTGAATGCACAAAGGATGCATAAATAAGGTTAAAATAGATTACGCTTCGATTCTTTTCTCTTCTGGTTTTCACATTCAGTTATTCTCTACCATATCATGCTATGCTATAAACGTACATTCTCCATTTAAGGCCAATGTTTGATACTAACAGACTTCTCTTGACCAGGAATGTTCCCTTTGCCTGAGGTAATTTGCCTATTATGTGCTCCTTGCTATGTCCGTAATGTGTTATTTTGCTTTCAGACTAGAATTCCTTAACTTCGTCTACTTCGATGTCCCTAATTTTTTATGTTGAGTTTATAGCCAATCTCATTTCAGCTACTCCTGATTCCTTTCGTCCTTTTTTAGTTTACTCTCAATCAGTATTCTGCACTTACTAGACTCCGCATTCCAGCACACGTTCTGTAATTCTTCTTCACTTGCACTGAGGATAGTAGTATCATAATTGATATCCCACTCTTGAACCTTTCTTTTATTTCCGTCATTGCTTGAACGGAAGGGGAGAAAGACTACATCTGCCTTACACCTTCTTTAATCCGAAAACTTCGTTCGTGGTCTTCCATTCGTATAGCTCCCTCTTGGTTCTTATACACATTCTATATTATCCGTCATTTCCTATAGCTTGCGCCGGCCCGAGTGGCCAAGCGGTTCTAGGCGCTACGGTCTGGAACTGCGTGACCGCTACGGCCGCAGGTTCGAATCCTGCCTCGGGCATGGATGTGTGTGATGTCCTTAGGTTAGGTAGGTCTAAGTAGTTCTAAGTTCTAGGGGACTGATGACCTCAGAAGTTAAGTCCCATAGTGCTCAGAGCCATTTGAACCATTTTGAACCTATAGCTTGCACCTATTTCTCTCGGAATTTCAAACATCTTGCACCATTTCACTCAGTCGAATGCTTTTTCCACGTTGACAGATACTACGAACGTGCCTTGATGTTCTTAAATCTTGCTTCTAATCTCAGTTGCAACGTTATGAGTACCTGTCTGATGCGCCTACTTTTTACGAAAGCCAAATAGATCGTTATGTGACACATCCTCCATTTTCTTTTCCATTCCTCTGTATGTTACTCTTGTCAGGAACTTGGTTACGTGAGCTGTTAAGTTGATTATGTGATAGTAACCGTAGTTATCTGCCTTTACTATCTTTGTGTGTCTGATGGTATGTCTCCACACTAAGATTCTACACACAAACTTGAATAGTCGCTCAGTTGTCATTTCTCCATTTATCTCAGATATTCCGAAGGAATGTTATCAATCCCGTCTGCTTCATTTGAACGCTACTCTTCAAAAACTCTATGAAGCTCTGACTTTAATATTCGGTCCCTTATGTCTTCCGTATCAACTCCCATTTCTTCCTCAATCATTTGATCAGACAAGTCCTCCCTCTCGTAGATGCTTTCAGTGTAATCTTCCCACAAATCCGCTCTCTCCTCCGATCTAAACAGTGGAATTCCCATTGCACTCTTAACGTTCAGCCCCTTCCTTTTAATTTCACCAAAGGTTATTTTGGCTTTTCTGTACGCCGAATCAGTACTTCCGACGACCATTCCTTTTTCGATTTCTTCATATTTTTCCTGCCGCCATTTCGCCTTGTCTTTAAGGCAGTTCCTCTGTATTTCATCCCTAGGTGACTTACATTTCTGTGTTACTGCATTTCCCTGAACAATTTTGTACTTCCTGCTTTCCTTGACCAGTTGAAGTTTTTCTTCTGTTACCCAATGTTTCTTCGCAGCTATCTTCTTTCTACTTAAGTTTTTCTGTCCAACATTGTGATGTGATTTTTAGAGGCGCCATTTTTCTGATACTGAGCTGTCTACCGTGGTGTTCGTTCTCGCAGTACCCACATCCTTAGCGAAGTTCAAACGCATCTCATCATTCCTCAATATTACAGTGTCTCACTTCTTCCCACGTTGATTCTTCCGCTCAAGTCTCTTAAACTACAGCCTACTTCTCATGATTACTGAACTGCGATCCGAGTCTATATGTGCTCCTAGGTACGTCTTACAATCTAATATTATATTTCAGACTCTCTACCTGACCATGATTTAATCTGCCTGGAATCTTCCCGTATCTCCCGGCCTTTTCCAAGTATACTTTATCCTCTCGTGATTTTTGCGCATTGTATTCGCTACTATCAGCTGAAACCTATTGCAGAACTCAGTTGGTCTTTTTCCTCTGTCGTTCCTGTTATCAAGCCCATAATCTCCCGTAACTCTGTCTTATATTCATTCCCCTATTACGGCGTTACAGTTCCCCATGATTATTGGAAGATCATCTCCTTTTTCATACTGAATTAGCCGTTACTTCATCTTTATATTCTGCTTGTGACGTAGACATGTATACGTGAAATACTGTTGTCGTTGGTTTGACGTCGATTCTGATGAGAACAACCCTATCACAGAACTGTTCACATTGCCTGATTCTCTGCCCTACTTTCCTATTCATAACGAATTCTACTCACGTTATACTATTTTATCCTGATGTAGATATTATCCCACATTCGTTGTGTGCTTGTAATAAATCAGTTTCCACTGCCTTCTGTATCGTCGCACCGTCGATCATTGCTAATTCCTCCGCCTTTTTAGGGGCAATTTGTCACCCCCAGGGCAAGAGGTTATTCTGAAACACAGTCCGCTCCTTCACCCCATTTCAAAAGGCCGTTGGCAGAACGAGGGTGAATAGTCCTACCGGGAGTCTTCGGCCGCCATTGCTGATGATTTTTATTCAAAATTTAAACACTGGCTGCGTTCGAACCCGGGACCCAGGACGTTTGGTTACTAGTCAGAGGAGTTACCCCTAGACCGAACGGCTTACTCGGGGTGGTATGTGTTCTAAAATCAGGAAAAACATAGTATTGACGTGCACAGTTACGTTTTATTAATGCCACTTTCTGACATGAACATTTCATTTTTAGCACAATTAATGTTGACGCAAACGGCGTGTATTTTATCATACGAATACCAGACATGTCAACTGTTGTAGCAAGTAGCAGGGAGTGATAGAGTAACGCGAACTTCACGAGATGATATTTCCCTCTGGTCCTGCAACAATGTAGAACTATTCTGCAATCGATCCAGTAAATATTTGACGTAGTCCGAAATGTATGTATCGCAAGCAATTCACTTCGACAAGCGCATGGCTGTATGATAAATAAATGTAATCGTCTTACTAGAGAATTTCTGTTTGTCCAGATCGCAATACATACATATGCGAGAGACTCCGTGGAGCGGCACAGTGGTTGATGGATCTAGATGATCTGAAGACGACAATTTAAAGTGACGAAACTAGTCTTCTCTATATGTATTTATTGCGATCTGGGAAAATAAAACTTCTAAGCCGACTGCATTTTTCAAATTCAGAGATCGCTCTCCTGCTGACAATGGCAGGTAACCATGATAAATAAATGTTCATTTCCTGAAGATTCTTTCTTGTGCCTTGCTTATACCTGGACAAGAATGCAATGATTTTTATCAGTATTATCAGGCTTCTAGTATTCTGAACCACGATCTCTCAAAACCGCTTGAGGAGCGGGTCGTAGTACAGCAGTATTTTTTATTCCAAGTATTACTGCAATCGCTCGAAATATGAGCAATATCGGTGAGCAGGTGAGTATATGCTTCCTTTACAAGTATAACGTGATTGTAAGCGTTACTCGAGATCTTTGTTCAACATCCACATACATACTCCGCAGTTCTCTACGCAGAGAATGGTAGACAGCACTTCGCCCCAAACTTACAGGCTTATACTAGTCAATATAAGCGATGGATGCAGTAGAACTGTTAGTCTGCTTTGAATACTTGTTTCACACTATAACATCACGTGCATGAAGTGTTTTGATACCTAGCGCGAGATTCTAGTGCGACCGATACCACATAACTCCTCTGGCCTTTGGAATTCCTATTACGATGACATCACAGCAGAGATCGAACAAATTCAGAGGCACCCTGAAACAATCGTAATAGGCGGAACTTTGGTAAATACATACAATAATCGTCAAAGAGCTTCAAAGGGAATTTTCAAAAGAAAGTCCGCATTCTGCCCTGTTGGATAACTACACGACAGTTCTCTGTCTCCGCAGTTTATCTCATGTAAGGAATGTTAGAGTTATAGAGTTAGATACGACAGAGGGCGAATAGGGTAGGACAGAAAAACGCTACTGCGAAATACTGTAGTTCATGGTTTTCCACGGCCAACGATTCGTTTCCATGCAATGCTCTGCACCAAATTTCAGGAACGTCTCGGAGAATTTGAATGTCAAAGCTGATAAATAACGTTTTATATAATTAGATTGGATTTACGTATGGGAACATTTTTCTATTGCTTCAATTTGGCTTTGACCGTCTCGTGTAAGCTTTCTTCCTCTATAGCACGGTTCTTTCGTGGTGATTGGACGAAAATATGGAAACGACGGAGACATGCGCTCTCGAACATAAATGCGAGCGGTAACCAAGTCTACAGGTTGCGCTGTTGTATTTGACCACGAAGGTCACCTGTGCAGTGTCCTCAATATGTTCCAAATGTCACTCGTCGTCAGAACAGTGATCCGTGTAGTGGTGAGTGTATTAAAGGGAGCTAAGTGCATCAGAATGTCGGCAGCTCCTATGATGGCTGCTTCTCCAGCTAAGGTATCCGAAGTGTTCGGTGCTTCAAGAGGCACAGTATCGAAGATAGGCCTACATATCGCATACAGGTAAAGCACAAAAACATCATCCGTTAAGTCATAATGCTGATGAAAGTGTGTGCTGAGTGATCGTGGCGGACGATCACTGAAGAGGATTATGAAGGACGACACCAGCTGCAAAAGTCACTGCAGAACAGCATGTCGCACTCGCGAAGCCTGTCAGCACCAAAAGAACACGAAGGGAGTTCCAGAAGCTGGCAACTGCACGGTGAACAGTATTTCCAAAAATCACGCATTAGTGACGTAAACGCCCGTAACAGGAAAATATAGCCGAAACGATAAACCCTGGACTATGGAGCAGTGGAAGAAAGTCATTTGGTCCAATGAGTCTTCTCGCAAACTCTTTCCAACTTCTGGCAGAGTTTACGTCCCAAGAGCGACACATGGCGGGGGCTCGGTGCTGATTTGGGATGCCATGTCGTGGTATTCCATGGGGCCCATGGGTACCCTGCAAGATCGCATTACTGACAAAGATTATGTGACCATTTTGGCTGATAAGATCCATCCAATGGTACAAAGTTTGTTCTACAATGGCCATACTGTGTTTCAAGGCGACAGAGCCCTGTTCACAAGCTTGCATCGTCCAGCAATGGTTTCCTGGACACGAGGATAAATTATCGCATCTCCACTGGTCACCACAGTCATCACGTTTCAATATTATTGAGCCTGTATGGGCTATCTTGGAGACAAGGTAGTGTGTTGGATGTCTATCTCAATTATCGTTACCTGAATCTGCCACTATTTTGCATGGAAAATGGTAAAACATCCCATACAAGACCTGTATGTATCCATTCCGAGACGACTGGAAACTGTTTTGAATGGCAGCGGTTTTGCTACATCACATTATGCGGGGTAATGTGTTGTGTTTTTGCTATTTCACAATTTTGTCCACCCCTCATAATTTCCTATTCAGTTTTTCAAAGTGCTGTTGTAATTTAGTGTATCCGTGGAATAGAATAGTATTAAGTAATGACCTCTATGCCAGTAATTCCTTAAAAAAGGGACCCCATAAACACTGTTGTCTGCTAGTTACACAACCGAAACAGAGCGCCCAAAGATGCAATTCCAAATCGGATGTAGTCCGCCCATGATATTCCATGAATGGAGGCCAGCGTTTCGACTTAAATTTATGATGTTCGATATTTTATGCATGAAAGCTATTTATCCTCAAAATAACGTCACAACTGGACATGAAAGCGACGTAACTGGAAATTACACCCGAATCCCAAAGGAGACCGTCTGTCGACACGACGCAAGGCTCTCTTGTCTGATGAGACCGATAATAGGCTCCACTTTTGCAGCTGTTCGTTCCCACATAATATGACAGCTGGGTTGCCTGGTAAAGGCGATGCTGCTAATTTTGGGATCGTAATGCTTCATTTACTCCAGCGATCAACTGAAGCACTCAAACAGACTATCTAATAACTATGTTCAGTGTCTCCTCAAATTATTTACGTGGCTATTTTATTTACTCGGTACCTTTAAGTGTTACGAAATCCTCGCAGTTGTCTTTTAATATCTGATCTCTACTTGAGATTAGCAGATGAAATCGTCAATTGAATACTTATACCTTCCCTTACGTTGCTACATTAGGAGTGTCACAGAAGCACGCCTGCTATGCAGTAACCTCTGCGGCTAGTGATTTCTGGTTGGTGAATAGCTGAAAGGATCTTACATTTTCTGTATCGAATATTCTCTCTTTCATACAGCCAATTATTGCAATTGTTATCTTATTTGTCCACCATAGTCCTGTTGACGATTTGTTTAACGTTGTCGGGGCGTTTTCGATTGCATTTCCCGAGAAAGGTGACTCAGTGGTGTGACACCGGACGCGTTTCCCTTGGAAAGGCGGTTCAAATTCCCGTCCGGCCACTCAGATTTAGGTTTTCCGTGATTTCAATAAATCGCTTAAGACGAATGCCGGGAAGGTTACTTTGAAAGGACATACTCTTCCGTCTCTAACGGATTCGTCGTCTACGGAAAATTAAAATTAATCATCCTTCCTCCGAAGATATTTTCGATGATCAGTGTACGGAGCTGACAAATCTAACAACGATGATAGTGGAGGAGACTGGAATAAAGCGTATTTATGTTAACTACTGGCTATCGAAACTAGCAGATACATCGGAGGGCACTGTCATGTGGAGAGGGATGACCCCAGAAGAAAATGTGAAAGAAACTGAAACAGGACCTATGGTATGTAATCGAATAAACTCACGTGGTATTGCGGGAATTAGGAAATGAACCACTAAACAGCTGGTACCGGCGGAGGTTAGAGTCCTCCCTCGGGCATGGGTGTGTGTGTTTGTCCTTAGGATAATGTAGGTTAAGTAGTGTGTAAGCTTAAGGACTGATGACCTTAGCAGTTAAGTCCCATAAGATTTCACACACATTTGAACATTTTTTGAACCACTAAAAGCAATAGGGGAGTTCTGCTATTTGGGCAGAAAAATAGCTAGATGAATAATCTGCACTCACGGTATAATATTGTTTCGATCGGCATTAAGGTGGTATTTGATAGGATGTGTAGGAAAGAAAGGCACCACAGCCGGACTCCGAACATCGAAATGGCAAAATAATTAAGAAGAGATGCAAAACGGTGTGCAGAGTGAATCACCTAATAGTTGTACCTCTATTATTTCGGAACAGTTCAAGATATCAAACGAGGTTTTCGCCAAATACTAGTACGCATTGGAGCAGGTAATACCGTTTTATGTTTAATTTACTTAACTCATGTAACGGCCAAGACACTCATTCAGGTGTCTGCTTTTCAGTGGAACGATATACTTTTTATCGGCATTCAAAACCTCTTGAAAAGGCGACTATGATGGTTTAACGCTTGGTAATGTTGACGTCGAAACTTCTCTCAAAAGTATACGAGAAAGAAGCTACAATTGTAAGAGAAGTTGTCTGAAATCAGCGACTGCGATGTTAACACCATCAGTTGAGGTTCTCTTTCCAGATAATCCTCGTATCTGCAAGCTCTACTTCGCCAGTACTCTCTTCGAAATTCTGAAGGCAGCAGATATAAAATACACAGAGCGAAAGATTCCTACAGTTCGTATGCAAACGAGACTGAAGCATGAAATGGAAGAGGTAGTTAGGAAGAGAGGGGGACAAGGCTGTAAGTAATCCTTAATTTTACTGTACAAGTACACTGAGAAAGTAGTAAAGGAAACAAATGAGGAAGTAGGAAAGGGAACCCAAGTTCAGAAGTTAAGGCAGGAGAAATAGAAACGTTCATGTTTCCCAGTGACATCACAATTCTGTCAGAGACGGCAAATGACTTAAAAGGGCACTTGAACGGGATGGATACTGTCTTGAAATGAGTTTTTAAGATGCACATCAACAACAGCAAAATAAGGGTTATGGAATGTAGTCGAATAAAGCCAAGCGACGATGAGGGTTTTAGATTAAAAAATGAAACACTAAATGCAGTGGATGATTTTTGCTGATTGGGGAGTAAAACGATGGCCGAAAAGCAGAGGATACAAAATGCTCTCTGACAGCAGCAAGAGAAACGTTTCTGAAAAAGAGATATATTTTTATCTCGAACATTAATTTAACTGTTGGGGAACTTTTCCTGCGGTATAACCCTGGAAGGCCGGCCGGTGTGGCCAAGGGGTTCTAGGCTCTTCAGTCTGGAACCACGAGACCGCTACGGTCGCAGTTTCGAATCCTGCCTCGGGCATGAATGTGTGTGACGTCCTTAGGTTAGTTCGGTTTAAATAGTTCTAAGTTCTAGGGGACTGATGACCTCAGATGGTAAGTCCCTGGAAGGAAGTGAAAGATGGACAATAAACAGTTCAGACAAGAAGAGACTAGAAGGTTTTGAAATGTGGTACTACAGGAGAACGGATAATTAATGAAGGGGCACTGAATCGAATTGGGAAGGAAAAAAATTATGTCAGAAGTTTACTAAAAGAAGAATCGGTTGGGAGTACGCATGCTGAGAAATCAAGGAATCGTCCATTTGGTAACAGAAGGAAGTATGAAGGGTAGAAATTGTACAGGGAGACAGTGGTTTGACAACAGTAAGCATTTTCAGATGGATGTAGGTTGCCGCTGTTCTGCAGGGATGAAGAGGCTTGCACAGCATAGATTGGGTGGAGAGGTGCATCAAACCAGCCTGCAGACTGATAGATTTGTTGCAAAGTTGTCATCCAAAGACTATTCCTCGTTCTAAATCAGCCTTCTGACCGAACTATTTTGTTGTTGTTGCTTCTTTACTACCAACACAGTATTCCCTGTTCCCTTTTATACTGGCGGCTCCACCACTGGTGACATCTAGTATCTAGAGATCAGAAATGAGCTCCGTATTTTGGCTTTAAACTCGCCAACGAGATTTGTGACGTTGTCTCCGAAATGCTCCTCTCCGTGTGTTCGTAGACTCGACTCGTGAGTCTCCGCTGCAGCCCACTCGTCACCTGAATCTGTTGTCGGGTACAAGTGGTTTCGACTCACTCAGAAAGGAGAGCGAGCACACGAGTTCGCAAATATGCCCACGGAGTTGCGGCACTTCCGCTACATACGCGAATGTTTTCAAAGAAATTTTCAGCATTAAACTGTAAACTGCTGTTCCTTTATTTCACACAGTCATAATTTCGACTTTATGCCCTTTTTCAAGTGTAAGTTGTCACAAAATTTCCGACCTACCTAAATAATACATAACGACTGATCGGTTAGGAGTGAATATTGTTATTGTTATACATGCATTTATAGAGACAAAAATTTTTCTAGACTGCAATAAATTGATTTTAATACTTAATATCTATTCAGAGAATCTCTAACAGTTACGTTGACATATACGCACTTTCGAGGCGTTACCGAGGCTATAATGATAGTGCCACAAAACATGACATGAAGATGAAGCGCACTCTAAGTAGTAGGTAACTATTAAAATAAATTACAGAAATGAACGATAAACTACACAACTCGCTGTTAGCCCACAAACGCAAGCTACCATGACCAAATGGCTTCAGAAAGAGCGCGCTTTTCTATCCCATGGATGTAACAATGACGTTGCTGTCGTTCCAGCTATCATTCCTCTAGCTGAACACGTATACAGTTGTGTACTTTGCATCAATTAATTCTCATCTTACACCTCCCATACCAAGCCTCACACTCTCTTGCGGCTTGGGTAAGAGGAAACGAGTCGACGAGTATGTAGCGACCGCTGCGTCACATTTGTCAGACTCGTCATACTCGTGGGGCTACAGCGGGAACGAAGGAAACCCGTTAACACTGATGTGACAGCGGTGCCTTGATTTGTAAATTTTGACCCGCGACACTAGCCTCGTACTCCCTTCGTTTCTGATCTCTACCAATGTCTAGTGGTCAACTCTGCATCCCTAGGAGTGTGCGGAAAATTTTGATCAGATAGTGTATCTTGTATTGTCCACAATGTTGAGCTTATCCTGTCTGCTTAGTTTAACTCAGAGTTTTGCGTTAGCTCTGTGCAGTGGTGCTGGCTGGTACGATCGATCGTGTCTGAAGCCAAAATATTGTGTTGTTCCATACGTTCATAGCGTTTTTTCATAAGTTTAATAAACACAACAAATATACATAATGCCGACTTTTGTCATAGATAATATATTCCCCTTCACTATTTACAACAATCTGTCAACGCTGGGATAACTTTTCATTTCTGCAACTGTAGAAATCTCGCAGTTTTGGGGCGACGAACTCATTAACCCACGTTCACAGTGCATTTTTATCCGGAAAGGAAATTTCTTAGACGGTTGTTCGATAAAGAGCGGCAAAGGTGAAAATCTGCAGGCGCAAGATCAGGTGAATAGGGTGGGTACTGAATAAATTCCCAATGCCGGCCGAAGTGGCCGTGCGGTTAAAGGCGCTGCAGTCTGGAACCGCAAGACCGCTACGGTCGCAGGTTCGAATCCTGCCTCGGGCATGGATGTTTGTGATGTCCTTAGGTTAGTTAGGTTTACCTAGTTCTAAGTTCTAGGGGACTAATGACCTCAGCAGTTGAGTCCCATAGTGCTTCGAGCCATTTGAACCATTTTTAAATTCCCAATCCAATACCTGTATAATGTTTTTTGTCAGTCTAGCACAATGCAGATTCACGCAGTAGTCCTGATCGTTCATTTTGGATTACTTCTGCAAGAGATCTCAGTTGTTGACAATAAATGTCACAGTGATGGTTACACATCGGGAATCCAATCCGTAGTACACCACACCGTCTCTGTTCCACCAGATGCATAACACTGTCTTTTGTGGATGCGTGTAGGTCTTTGTCCGGAGAGCTGCTGCTTTGTTTGAGCTCAACCGTTTCTTTCATTTTCTTATGTTAACGTAAAGACGCCATTCCTCGTCCTCTGTAATGATACAGAGTAGGTAATTTGTGGTAAGGTCTTATGGGACCAAATTGCTGAGGTCATCGGTCCCTAAGCCTACACACTACTTAATCTAACATAAACTAACTTACGCTAGGGACAACACACACATCCAAGCCCGGAAGAGGACTCGAACCTCCGACGGGGGGAGATACAGTGTAGGAATGGTCGATGTTGTTCACGAGCTAATTGATGATGAGAAAGTAGAGTTGTACAATGTCCACTCGCTGATTTTTGTGATTTTGGCTTAGAGCACGGTACCCATACAATCAATTTTTGAATCTGCCCCATAGCGTGGAAATGTCGCACGATGGTGAAATGATCACAGTTCACCACATTGCGAGTTCTAGAGTACAATGACGTGGGCCACTGTGTATCAATTCGTTTAAACAATTTTCATCAAACCGCGAAGGTCTTCGTGAATGTAGAGAGTCACTAATGTCAAAACGATCGCCGCGCGGGATTAGTCGAGTGGTCTCAGGCGCTGCAGTCATGGACTATGCGGCTGGTCCCGGCGGAGGTTCGAGTACTCCCTCGGGCATGGGTGTGTGTGTTTGTCCTTAGGATAATTTAGGTTAAGTAGTGAGTAAGCTTAGGGGCTGATGACCCTAGCAGTTAAGCCCCATAAGATTTCACACACTTTATTTTAATTTTTTTTTTCAAAGCAATCCTGCTTAAAACGAACAACCGATTTTCTTTCCGTGCTCTGGTCCTATGACATTAACCCCATATATAGTGCAAACGGTTCTGGTTGCCTTTGCTGCTGTCACCCCTCTATTGAACTCAAATAGGAGAATATGTCGGAAACATTCCGATTTCTCCATTTGGCACTCAATCTTCTAGCGTCAACAGCTCCACTCACCATCTCCAAATGACAATATGTAAACTCGAAAAGCACCTGTGAACTACAAATAAAAAATAACACTCGATAAATAAACTCATAGCAACCGGAGTACCAACAAATGGTTCAAATGGCTCTGAGCACTATGGGACTTAACTTCTGAGGTCATCAGTCCCCTAGAACTTAGAACTACTTAAACCTAACTAACCTAAGGACATCACACACACCCATGCCCGAGGCAGGATTCAAACCTGCGACCGTAGCGGTCGCGCGGTTCCAGACTGTAACGCCTAGAACCGCTTGGCAGAGTTGTTGTTGTTGTTGTGGTCTTCAGTCCTGAGACTGGTTTGATGCAGCTCTCCATGCTACTCTATCCTGTGCAAGCTTCTTCATCTCCCAGTACCTACTGCAACCTACATCCTTCTGAATCTGCTTAGTGTATTCATCTCTTGGTCTCCCCCTACGATTTTTACCCTCCACACTGCCCTCCAATACTAAATTGGTGATCCCTTGATGCCTCAGAACATGTCCTACCAACCGATCCTTTCTACTGGTCAAGTTGTGCCACAAGCTTCTCTTCTCCCCAATCCTATTCAATACTTCCTCATTAGTTATGTGATCTACCCATCTAATCTTCAGCATTCTTCTGTAGCACCACATTTCGAAAGCTTCTATTCTCTTCTTGTCCAAACTATTTACCGTCCATGTTTCACTTCCATACATGGCTACACTCCATACAAATACTTTCAGAAACGACTTCCTGACACTTAAATCTATACTCGATGTTAACAAATTTCTCTTCTTCAGAAACGATTTCCTTGCCATTGCCAGTCTACATTTTATATCCTCTCTACTTCGACCATCATCAGTTATTTTACTCCCTAAATAGCAAAACTCCTTTACTACTTTAAGTGTCTCATTTCCTAATCTAATTCCCTCAGCATCACCTGATTTAATTTGACTACATTCCATTATCCTCGTTTTGCTTTTGTTGATGTTCATCTTATATCCTCCTTTCAAGACACTGTCCATTCCGTTCAACTGCTCTTCCAAGCCCTTTGCTGTCTCTGACAGAATTACAATGTCATCGGCGAACCTCAAAGTTTTTATTTCTTCTCCATGGATTTTAATACCTACTCCGAATTTTTCTTTTGTTTCCTTTACTGCTTGCTCAATATACAGATTGAATAACACCGGGGAGAGGCTACACCCCTGTCTTACTCCCTTCCCAACCACTGCTTCCCTTTCATGTCCCTCGACTCTTATAACTGCCATCTGGTTTCTGTACAAATTGTAAATAGCCTTTCGCTCCCTGTATTTTACCCCTGCCACCTTTAGAATTTGAAAGAGAGTATTCCAATCAACATTGTCAAAAGCTTTCTCTAAGTCTACAAATGCCAGAAACGTAGGTTTGCCTTTCCTTAATCTGTCTTCTAAGATAAGTCGTAAGGTCAGTATTGCCTCACGTGTTCCAGTATTTCTACGGAATCCAAACTGATCTTCCCCGAGGTCGGCTTCTACCAGTTTTTCCATTCGTCTGTAAAGTATTCGTGTTAGTATTTTGCAGCTGTGGCTTATTAAACTGATTGTTCGGTAATTTTCACATCTCTCAACACCTGCTTTCTTTGGGATTGGTATTATTATATTCTTCTTGAAGTGTGAGGGTATTTCGCCTGTCTCATACATCTTGCTCGCCAGATGGTAGAGTTTTGTCAGGACTGGCTCTCCCAAGACTGTCAGTAGTTCTAATGGAATGTTGTCTACTCTCGGGGCCTTGTTTCGACTCAGGTCTTTCGGTGCTCTGTCAAACTCTTCACGCAGTATCGTGTCTCCCATTTCATCTTCATCTACATCCTCTTTCATTTCCATAATATTGTCCTCAAGTACATCGCCCTTGTATAGACGCTCTATATACTCCTTCCACCTTTCTGCCTTCCCTTCTTTGCTTAGAACTGGGTTTCCATCTGAACTCTTGATGTTCATACAAGTGGTTCTCTTACCTCCAAAGGTCTCTTTAATTTTCCTGTAGGCAGTATCTATCTTACCCCTAGTGAGATAAGCCTCTACATCCTTACATTTGCCCTCTAGCCATCCCTGCTTAGCCATTTTGCACTTCCTGTCGATCTCGTTTTTGAGACGTTTGTATTCCTTTTTGCCTGCTTCATTTACTGCATTTTTATATTTTCTCCTTTCATCAATTAAATTCAATATTTCTTCTGTTACCCAAGGATTTCTACTAGCCCTCGTCTTTTTACCTACTTGATCCTCTGCTGCCTTCACTATTTCATCTCTCAAAGCTACCCATTCTTCTTCTATTGTATTTCTTTCCCCCATTCCTGTCAATTGTTCCCTTATGCTCTCCCTGAAACTCTGTACAACCTCTGGTTCTTTCAGTTTATCCAGGTCCCATCTCCTTAAATTCCCACCTTTTTGCAATTTCTTCAGTTTTAATCTACAGGTCATAACCAATACATTGTGGTCAGAGTCCACATCTGCCCCTGGAAATGTCTTACAATTTAAAACCTGGTTCCTAAATCTCTGTCTTATTATATAATCTATCTGATACCTTTTAGTATCTCCAGGGTTCTTCCATGTATACAACCTTCTATCATGATTCTTAAACCAAGTGTTAGCTATGATTAAGTTGTGCTCTGTGCAAAATTCTATCAGGCGGCTTCCTCTTTCATTTCTTAGCCCCAATCCATATTCACCTACTATGTTTCTTTCTCTCCCTTTTCCTACACTCGAATTCCAGTCACACATGACTATTAAATTTTCGTCTCCCTTCACTATCTGAATAATTTCTTTTATTTCATCATACATTTCTTCAATTTCTTCGTCATCTGCAGAGCTAGTTTGCATATAAACTTGTACTACTGTAGTAGGTGTGGGCTTCGTTTCTATCTTGGCCACAATAATGCGTTCACTGTGCTGTTTCTAGTACCTTACCCGCATTCCTATTTTCCTATTCATTATTAAACCTACTCCTGCATTACCCCTATTTGACTTTGTGTTTATAACCCTGTAGTC
The DNA here is from genome assembly GCF_023864345.2 of Schistocerca serialis cubense. NCBI lineage: Eukaryota > Metazoa > Arthropoda > Insecta > Orthoptera > Acrididae > Schistocerca > Schistocerca serialis. The sequence continues at coordinate 612,330,899 of NC_064641.1, read as the reverse complement.
ATCTGACCAGAAGTCTTGTTCCTCCTGCCACCGAACTTCACTAATTCCCACTATATCTAACTTTAACCTATCCATTTCCCTTTTTAAATTTTCTAACCTACCTGCCCGATTAAGGGATCTGACATTCCACGCTCCGATCCGTAGAACGCCAGTTTTCTTTCTCCTGATAACGACATCCTCTTGAGTAGTCCCCGCCCGGAGATCCGAATGGGGGACTATTTTACCTCCGGAATATTTTACCCAAGAGGACGCCATCATCATTTAATCATACAGTAAAGCTGCATGCCCTCGGGTAAATTACGGCCGTAGTTTCCCCTTGCTTTCAGCCGTTCGCAGTACCAGCACAGCAAGGCCGTTTTGGTTATTGTTACAAGGCCAAATCAGTCAATCATCCAGACTGTTGCCCTTGCAATTACTGAAAAGGCTGCTGCCCCTCTTCAGGAACCACATGTTTGTCTGGCCTCTCAACAGATACCCCTCCGTTGTGATTGCACCTACGGTACGGCTATCTGTATCGCTGAGGCACGCAAGCCTCCCCACCAACGGCAAGGTCCATGGTTCATGGGGGGCTTGGCAGAGTACCAACATGTAAAACAAAAACACTACGAACTTATGCACCAACCTTATAAATTTAAAAAAATTGATGTAGGTCCATAGGGAGAGGAGTACCAGTATGCAAAATAAAAAACGCTACGAACTTACGCAGCAACCTAGTAAATTTAAAAGATGGATGTAGGTTGCAGGCTTGCACAGGCTAGAGTGGCGCGGAGAAATGTATCAGCCCAGTCTTCTGACTGAAGACCGCAGCGGCGGCAGCAACACACCAGTAGTGGAGTGCTTGTTTACAAGTTTGTAGGTGTAAGTGTGGACCGCGGTGTAAGACACGCCACTCGAGGTCCGCCTCCGCGGCATGCTGAGCCGGGCGGCGTCCCTCCTGCGTGGCAGGTGCGGTGATTAATGCCTCGGGGGCAGCCCTGGCCCCTCCTCGCTTTCGCCGTCCTCTTCTCACCGCCCCCGCCACCCACTGCCCGTTGTCGCCCGTCGCCAGAGAGGCACTCGTATTGTCCGGCGCCCACTCCGGACCCACAGCGGCCGCGCCTCGCACAGATAAGCTCTCTCGTGGAACAACAGCCAGACTCCGGCGGCCGTCCGGAAGCACTCGAGCTGCTCGCTGCTTGACAGACTGCGGCCAGACACCTGTCGCGCATCTCCCCCCTCTGTTTCCCGGGGACGTTTGTGGGCGTAATGCAGAGAACTGTAAGCCACTCTGCGGTGGTATGGGTATTGTTTTGTTCAGATATTTTACCGCGGTGCGGATAACCGGCTACTGAGCATTACGGACTGACGGGGACAACACGGCAAGTGCCATAACTCAATTCCCTTGAAAATCCGCTCCGTGGAAAAGGGTTCAAAATAAGCGAAAACGTCTCTATTTATCAGCAGATATTTGACCTTTTCTGAAAAGTCGATGGTGAAAGTTTTCGAAGTGATTTATGTGCCTTTTAGTAAGTAAACAGTCCAAACGAAGCGGTGGCACAATGTCTTGCATCGCGGCTTCACAATTCTCCGCCCTGTGTTCGAAACCCAGTTATTACTTTTATTTTTGTTTCTCATTTATATACTCATGTTCGTAAACAGAATACTACCGTACACGAATGTCTTCCAAAGTATATCTAAATAAAGTTGTCCTTATTTGACTTCTAATTGTATGTCTGGCGTATGAATACAAAATAAATAAGAAAAAAAGAAAAAAAATAACTGACTGGAAAAATTATATGAAATTGTTTTCTCTGAAATTCCTGTAGTGCATCTTGATTCATAATTAATTGTAAGTGCCCGTTTTTGGAAAAGTCCGTTATACATGGTTCTCGGAGAAATGGTTCGTAAATTTGTGGTAAGACCTTATCGGACCAAACCACTTAGGTCACCGGTCCCTATGCTTACACACTACTTAATCTAACTTAAACTAACTTACGCTATGGGCAACACGCACACCCATTCCCGAGGGAGGGCTCGAACCTCCGACGGGGGGAGCCGCGCGGACCGTAACAAGACGCCCTAGACCGCGCGGCTACCCCGCGCCGCGTGAAATTGTTGCCGACGTTTGTAATCATCAGTAGTGTTAACGACGTTTCTTTCCCGAGTGAGATTCATACGAAGAAATGTCACCAACGCAAACCTGCCTTTCAATTATTCAAAAACAGTTTTAATCCCATTTATTATTATTATTATTATTATTATTATTCTGCCAACCGGTTTCAACCCGAAATAGGGGTCATCTTCTGGGCGTTTACATCATTGATCGACTGCTGGTGGTATCACTCCTGGAAACTAATAGTTTCCTGCCGTTATGTAGACAGGAGTGACATCACCAGCAGTCGACCAATGGTGTGAACACCCAGAAGATGACCCCTACGTCGGGTTGAAACCGGTTGGCGGTATAATAATAATAAATGCGATTAAGACTGTTTTGAAATAATTGATTAATCATATTAATCGCTGCTTCATCTCCACAACCATGTTGTCCACAAACCTGCCTTTGATGCTCGTGATATTGGAAATCTCTGTGTTTCGACAGCTTCTACGATCGGTATCACCCATTGGAATGAGCCAAGTATTTCTGAAGAATTGAATTAGACTGAAATATAAAAATATGAGAATTTAAGAACATTGTAACCCCAGAAAATATCATACACACACATATTTGATAATAACTGTGTGACAGTTATTGTGAAAACCAGTTGTAATTTCACAACTAATATAAATAATTATATAAATAAAACAACTAAAACACGATAACCGGCGTTCGAACACGAGACGCAGAAGTGAGAGGCCGCGACGCTAGCCACTCAGCCACCAGTTGTGCTGAGATATTGCACGTCTAAAGCTTTGACGATCGTTTTTTCATAAACATCTAGTTTTTACTTATAAGCGGAGACATGTATTCGCTCGTTTTGGCTCCTCTTCCACTGAGCGAACTTTCTGGGAATTTGGGTTATGGCACTTGATGTGTTCTCCTCGTGAGAGTAGCAGTGGAAATGTGGTGTCACCGCCAGACACCACACTTGCTAGGTGGTAGCCTTTAAATCAGCCGCGGTCCATTAGTATACGTCGGACCCGCGTGTCGCCACTGTCAGTGATAGCAGACCGAGCGCCACCACACGGCAGGTCTAGAGAGACTTACTAGCACTCGCCCCAGTTGTACGGCCGACGTTAATAGCAATGGTTCACTGACAATTACGCTCTCATTTGCCGAGACGATAGTTAGCATAGCCTTCAGCTACGTCATTTGCTACGACCTAGCAAGGCGCCATTATTCTTTGCTATGTATCTAATGAAGCATGTACAGCAACGAGAGATGTTCACCAATTGTGGATTAAAGTTAAGTATTCTACCAGTTACCTCCTGTTTTGCTAGTCTTATTTCTCTCACCTGTTCCAGACCTCACGACAGTTTGCGTGAGCTTTAACAGCGTGCATATCGGCCTCCTCAAGTAACACGGTGTTGGCTCTTATGCCAACACCTCAGGAAACTTGTACGAGGACAGTTCAAAAAGTAAAGGCAAAAAAAGCGTGCGAAGTTACACGATTTCTCTACATATTCTTCCTCATCCTCAATGTATTTGGTCCTAATTCCGACGTGAAATAAGTTTTCTGACGTGCACATACACTTTTGCGCTGCTTCCACATTCTTGCCATCAGACTAACACTTGGATTCACACAGTTGCTATTTCGTCGGAAAAAAAGATGAAGACCTGCTGGAGCTAGATCAGAACTGTACGTGCCCCACCAGTTCAAAAGCAAGATTTTGAATGCACTGGGTATTTTCCCAGCCGTACGAGAGCAGGCACAGTCCTTAAGAGAAATCACAGCTTTTTAAAGGCTCTCTCTCGTCGCTTTGATTTTCAGGGTTCCACAGCTCAGTTGGAAAAAAATGTAGCCCTTTATTTTCACATTGTTGTCTGTCTGTCTGGCTGTTAAAAACTTTTTTTCAGAAACTAGTAGACGTATCAAAGGAAAATTTGTGCCACATACTAAGATCTATGGTCCCTTAGCAGTGTATAAAATTCAAGCTTATAAGTATATGCAATCAAAAGATACGACAATCCATGTTACATATTCTCATATTTTAAAACTCACCGATCAAGTTCTACAGGGCTCTTCCCTTTGGGATAAATCATGAAACTTGGCAAGAAGCAAGGTTCCACAGTACAAGTGAAAAAAAATCCGAAAATTGTTAATTTGTAATTATATCACAAAAAAATTTGTCATTTATTGTCCAACTGTCTGTCCGTTCGTCTGTTAAGACCCATTTTATCAGGAACGTTTACACGTATAAAATTGAAGTTTGTTACATGCCAAGATCTATAGTCCCTTGGAGGTGTAGTAATTATAAGTTTCTAAGTCACTGCAGTCAAAAGAAACGGCTATTTATCCCATCTATTTTGATACTCGCAAAATCACTCTTCAAAACCTAGCCGGCCGCGGTGGTCTAGCGGTTCTAGACGCTCAGTCCGGAACCGCGCGACTGCTACGGTCGCAGGTTCGAATCCTGCCTCGGGCATGGATGTGTGTGATGTCCTTAGGTTAGTTAGGTTTAAGTTGTTCTAAGTTCTAGGGGACTGATGACCACAGATGTTAAGTCCCATAGTGCTCAGAGCCATTTGAACCATTTGAACCCTTCAAAACCTAGAGCGTACTTCCTGTTGACTTAAAATCACGAAATTTGGCAAGAAGCAAGGTTTAGCGGTAAAAATAAAGTAAGAAATCCGAAAATTGGTAATTTGTAATTGTATTACAAGAAAAAAATATTTCTTTTGTCATTTTTTGTTAGACCTCAAATTTAAAAAATATCTCGGAAGTCTTGGAATTCCCGGCACCGATATCTTCCCACTATCATGTCGATAACAAGCAAAAATCGTCGAGATTCTCGATTCCTGGAATAGATGAACTGTCTATATACATGATTCAGTGTGCACCGAACCCTCAGTGAGAGAGTCCTACTCACACCTGGCCCATTATTTTGTTTAAGATCTATCAGTAGCTGCACTTCTCCGGATAGCTGCGCGTGTTAAAGCGCCGCATTCGAGACGGGGAGATGCGCCAGTCCGGGATCGAATCCTCCCGGCCGATTAATGACGAGGTTCGTTGTGCCAGCCAGCCTGCCTGTGGTTTTTAGGAGGTTTCCTACATCTCACAAGGTGAATGTCGATCTAGTACCCAAGACTCGCCTCAGTTACACGATTCACAATCTTTTGGAATACTTTCGCTCACTTTCGCATGACCGACACTACACGCAGACAGTTGAGTAAACATTTTCCGTCCTGGTTGGTGGGGGCCCAGGGGTGGTGGTGGGTGGGGGGGCGAAGGTGGGAGGGGTGATGGGAAGGGAGGATGACGGGAAGGGCAACCGACCACTCATTAAGCTAACCACGCCAAATCCGTTAATAACCGCACCAGCTCTGTGCCGATGCGAGACAAGGGCACACGGGAAAGAAGACATCGCATTAGCTTACAGTACCTGTCACTTATCACCGCGTGAACTTTAGGGTCATAATGAATGAATAGTGGACATTTCATATCCCAAAACACTCTCATCATCAACTTTCCTGCAGAAGCCTGGCTTTCAAACGTTTCTAGCGTAGGTCAAGACGGGTTTTTCTGCAACACTCTGCTGATTACCCTGCGGTTCGTAGTGATGTACCCAGCTCTTATCAGCGGTTACTAAGTGGCTGAGAAAATCTTGTCCTTCCCCTTCAAGTCCCCCCTTCGGTGGATTTCGACATTACCAAACGTTCCTATTTGTATTTGCCAGTCAGTTGACGTGATCTTCAGCGAGCACAAACTTTTCCATAGTTTAGCCGTTCATGGACGACTTCAAATGATATATCATGGATAATGTTGAATTCACGAGCTTTATTATTACTTCTGACACCACGACGATCACGAAACATTCGCTCGGTTGTCTTTATGTTCCTGTTCGTCCGTTTTGGAAATGGCTGAAATAGTTCAGGAAGACAATGAACGATCTTTCAACAAGCGCTGATAGGATATTTTTATTCACATGATCTATTCGAAATCTTAATTCTCATCCTAAAAGTTCCTTGGAAGAGATTATTGTTTACCACTTAAGTCTACATCTACATATGATGAGATTTCAGGAAATAAATTACACGTATCGCCCACCGCTAACGCTATTGTGAGACAAGAAAGGCGCAATGGCAGAATAGAATACATATTTGAGGTTTACTGCAGACACGCTTCTTCTTTAGGGATAACAGTCGCGTTAGAGCGGGGGAGTGAAATGGCACGGCAACTGGAAACCCACTCCAAAGTTGAAGTAAGCGAGACAGTAAGATTCTTGTGGGCAAAACGTCTAAACTACACATAGAATCACCGTGAAGTTGTGACAATGTATGGACCAAACGCAATAACGCGTCCGACCGTAGGAAGCGGTGCCAACAGTTCGACGATTGCAGTACGGACGTGGGTGGCCTGCTGATCGGGGAGTCCAGATGTTGCACTGTTTCCATCTTTTCGGCAAGATGAGGAAACATCTTGCAAGGGGATGGGGAAGCGGGCGGAGAAAGAGATTTTCCAACGATGAGGATGTTCACAGAGCGGTTGTCGAATGGTTTCGTGACCAAGGAACGCATTTCTATAGCCCAGGACTAACGAACGATTGGTACAACGTTTCGACCGTTGTTTACAGAAATTTTGTGACTGCGGTGAAAAGTAGTGTCAAGTATCTGTGTCAGTTCTATAGTGCAGCATTCAATAAAAGTTACTTGGCCTGCTGTAACATACGGAGCGATCAAAAACTTTTCATTCAAAGACCGTACAGTCCAGAATCTGTATGCCGATCAGGCAAAATCGCCTTGAGCATTGAGGCAATCTTCCCAACTATGTGCCAGGTTGAAGATACCCGTTTGGTAAAAGCAGCGTGTCGTGCTGCATGAAGAAGTTCATAGCTACCTGCTGCACGTCCTCGTCTGACAGGAATCGACTTTCAAGGCCTTTTGTGAGGATTGAAGACGAAAAAATGCATGGGGAGAAATCAGGACAATAAGGTAGGTCTCCGCAGCTCGTGGTCTAGTGGTTAGCGTTGCTGCCTTTGGATCACGGGGGTCTGGGTTCGATCCCCGAGCGGGTAGGTAATTTTCTCAACCCGGGGACTGGGTGTTTGTACTTCCCTCATCATTTCATCATTTTCGGGAAATGGGCGAGACTGGAGAGTATAAAGATTGGCAATCTACACGGGCGCTGACAACGACACCGTTGAGCGTCCCAAAAATCTAAATCACCACCATCATCATCTATAGGGTGGGTGCTCGAGTACCTTCCACTTGGGTTGGCCATATTTCTCCATTTCAGCTTTTGCGATTGGGGATGTGCATTTTCACGAAGCAGCATGGAACTTGGCGCACAATTCCACAACGGTCGTTTTCGAGACACATGTTGCACCATACACTTTATACACTTTCTTCATTATCTGGCAGATGTCTACCGGTGTTTATCCTTCGGCAGCCACGAAAAGAATAACAGCATGTTTGTCCTGTTTGGACGTATTTGGTAATAGCTCACGTTTCCGCTTTTACCGCACGCACGTCGGAAAGACATGAATGCCACACTAATCCATTGCCTACATGTCGATGCTTATACACCCGCATCGTATTCGCACTACGTTGCATATACGCTGCCGCAACGCTCTCAAAAGGAAATATTTTGATTGCATTTGGTAATATGTAGCTTACTTTTCGAAGTCACCTGTTATATACTACTCTAACCAATACACACAGTATGTGGCAGAAAGTACATCGGAACTCTGTAAGGGCTCTGTTCTCTCGTATCTCACTCACAGGATCCCCACACGAGATATACGATGGTGGAAGAATAATAGATTCACATTGTTCTTCAAATAAAGGGGTTACATCGTCTTTTTTCCAAGAATTCCAATCTAAATTTCTCCATCATTTACAGATACATTGCATTTTTTCCGGAAACGTTCAAACTGAAACGTTCCTTTCCTCATTGCCTAGATCTTTCGTTGTGTCGCGCGAAATCACACTCACGGCCGCGGCCAGGACCCACGTACTCTTGCTGATGTGCCGCGCACGAGACAAAAAACGTGACGTACAGGTCCGCGGATTTAGTGTCAAACGTATATCGGCGGACCGAGGGTGATTCTCTGTATTGCTGCTATTGTAAAATCAGTATGAAGAAGCGTCACCAGTTTCACTTCGATCCGCAAGACAGGGTAAAATTTTTCATCCCTCCAAAGTCAATACTTGAAAGTCCTGTAGCGAGAGTCTGAGATGCGACCACTAGACTGGAATATGTTCATCGCTACCAGTTCAATAAACCACCTCCTACTGGCCCCTAGCAACGCCATTCGATACTTTCCACGACAACAAAATAACAATAATGCCCACAGGTAACAAAAACCTACACTCAGATTTTCTGGGAACAAATGAAGTTTATTGTAAAATTAATACTATCAAATCCGTCACTTTTATCCATACCATCTCCTGTTAACTGATGGCTCGACATTTCATTTTACACCGAATAAGTCCATGCTCACTACACCACAAGACTCGCAGAAAATTACCGGAAAGTGCAAAGTGGAATTTGACGCCTGTACACGGGAACGCACATTGGAATGCTTTGTAAGTTTTCAGTAATGGAAAAATAATCTCGACGGTTACGAAGGATCACTCACTTCAGACTTCAGAAATGATAACGACTTTAAAATACAAACTCCGTTCTAGAGCGCCCACGACTTGCCACCTCAGTCCCACGATGACTGCCTGCTGACTCCTACATTTTGCGAGGTCCGAAACCCTCCACGAAATTATCTAACTTTTAGGCCTTCTAACCCATCAGAATCAGTAGTAGAAAGTGGCCATGTTACTTGGCCATTTTCTGTTCCCGCTCATATCGCCTTTGGGAGGTGATTCTTCCTGCCACGACTTCTAGAAGTTTCTCTGCAATGGGCGTCGGAAAATAACGGCCGTCAAGAGGAAATCGCTCAACCTTGAAGCAGCCTCATATATCCTGACCACTACCCATTTAGGAGGACCGGAAAACTCAAGCCTCCAACTGCAGGCTGAGTAAAGCACCCTTTAGTCAGCTATCGCAGAGTGGTCCTGTAGCATACACAACAGAGACAGGATGAGTACAGAGGCATGGCCAGTAAATGATGGGCTGGAAAATAAATCGAGGCTCAGCATTCATATTCCCTAATACTCACTTTCTTTGCTAACCAAATTTCATATCTCTTCTTTAGTTCCACCAGTAAATACTTACACCATGTAGATGTTCTTAAGATGTTCACCATTAATCTTGTAAACAGATATTGCCAAGTTTATTTCTCTTTGTTATAAGCATTATTTTATATTTATCCGCATTAAAAACGGAGCTATCATTCATTACACGAAGCGCAATTTTTTTCCAAATCTGCGTTTCTGTACGATCATCTAACTAAATATTTCGATGTAGACAACAACACCGTCAGTGAATAATCTTATGGAGCTGCTGATCCAATTACATAAATCATTTATGTATACTGAAAATATTAGAGATGCTATTACACATCCTTGGAGCGCGCCTGATGTTTCTTTCATTTCTGTAGAATATTGACCCATACGGAGAGCACCAGGAGAAATGGTCATTTGAAGTAAAAAACTTCATTTGGACATATGCCCTATTCTCAATTATTTCCCAAGTAAAACACATTTAATGTACATTTGTTTTTGGGCTAGTGGAGCGCTCGTGTGTGTCTTACCCAAGCGTTAGATTGGCCGTGGTAGCACAGTCAACTGGCAGCCAAGATCGCCAGACTTTAAGCCTTTACATTTTCGTGTATGGGCTTGGGTAAAGTCTGAGGTGTACAAAAAAAGGTGAACACACGAGATGAAGTGCTTGGTCGCAACATGGATGCTGCTGCATTCATTAGGGAACGTGCAAATGCACTCAGGCGAGCAACACACCATGTTCTCCAAAGAACGCGCAAATGCGGTGTGTTATTCGAACATTTGTTGGGAACTGTACATCAGCAGTAATGTGACGTGTACGACAATGCTTATAGATGAATGTGTTAAAAATATGCATTTTTCAATTGACAATTTGTAAAACGCATGTTGTAATGTTTATCTGTTGTGTTTGTGTAAACCTGACAATTTATTGAATAATACAGAAAATCTAACAATGTACGCTAAATGTGTTCTACCGCGGAAACTATTGGGAATACGGCTATATGAAGTTTTCGTTTCAAATGATAGGTCTTGTCATATTCCTGAATATTGACCATTCCTATTCGAACACACGGTGTAAATTTGTGCTCCGAAGTCAACGGGACATTTAATCACATTACATAACTACAGGGTGTTACAAAAAGGTACTGCCAAACTTTCAGGAAACATTCCTCACACACAAAGAAAGAAAATATGTTATGTGGACATGTGTCCGGAAACGCTTACTTTCCATGTTAGAGCTCATTTTATTACCTCTCTTCAAATCACATTAATCATGGAATGGAAACACACAGCAACAGAACGTACCAGCGTGACTTCAAACACTTTGTTACAGGAAATGTTCAAAATGACCTGCTTTAGCGAGGTTACATGCATCCACCCTCCCTCGCATGGAATCCCTGATGCGCTGATGCAGCCGTGGAGAATGGCGTATTGTATCACAGCCGTCCACAATACGAGCACGAAGAGTCTCTACATTTGGTACCGGGGTTGCGCAGACAAGAGCTTCCAAATGCCCCCATAAATGAAAGTCAAGAGGGTTGAGGTCAGGAGAGCGTGGAGGCCATGGAATTGGTCCGCCTCTACCAATCCATCGGTCACCGAATCTGTTGTTGAGAAGCGTACGAACACTTTGACTGAAATGTGCAGGAGCTCCATCGTGCATGAACCACATGTTGTGTCGTACTTGTAAAGGCACATGTTCTAGCAGCACAGGTAGAATATCCCGTATGAAATCATGATAACGTGCACCATTGAGCGTAGATGGAAGAAACTAAAATGAGCTCTAACACGGAAATTAAGCGTTTCCGGTCACATGTCCACATAACATCTTTTCTTTATTTGTGTGTGAGGAATGTGTCCTGAAAATTTGGCCGTACCTTTTTGTAACACCCTGTATAGATGGTCACAGCGTTCGAGCGCTTCGCGTTGTCAACGAACAACGGTGTTCTTGGTGTTAGTGTAAACCACCTGTTGTATAATGGACACTCACCGTGTAAAGATCGCCTGCTGCTCTAAACCTTTAGGGAACGCAGTCTGTGGAATGAGAACAACATAGATTGAATCATTCAGGTATACCTTCAGGTAGCTATAAAAGACGCTAAACATCATGCTAGCCTATGTCCTTCTGTCTCTCTCTCTCTGTGTGTGTGTGTCTGTGTGTGTGTGTCTGTGTGTGTGTGTGTGTGTGTGTGTGTAGTTAGACACACACATACATACATACACACACACACACACACACACACACACACACACACACACACATCACAACTAACTACTAAAAGACTGCGTTAGCCCTCAAACTTTGAAGATTGGCACCAGCGAAACAAAGTGGTTCCATTCATCTAGAAACTTTCAAAGATGTCTTGTTTAGTATACTAAACCAGTAATCTACCGATTCTGTACGAACTCCCATGTACAAAACAGCTTCAGACCTAAATGATTTCATGTCCTAAATGTTTGATGTTAAGCATGATAGCGAGAAAAAGCTTAGAAAATGTTTGAAACTATGTTTAAAGTTTGATAGAAGTCATTAAGTGCTCTCATTACCCAACACTGGAGGGGATATATTCTGAGTAATTTGCGCACCATTTTAAACAAGAGCTAGTTTCCTACACATTTCATGTTTACGACGTCGTATCTTCTGAACTATGTCTCGTGCAATGATATAATTTTGCAGATACACTCAGTGGCACATGCGGATACTGTGTGAAAAACGTGTTACGAATATAGTTAGTAGTAAGCAAATAATAAATTAAAACGCCATGTCTTATGCGGCAGTTGTACTGCGTTAATAGCGAGAATGTAGTAAGTTTTTTTTTTTTTTTTTTCCCCTGAGAGGTATCAGCGAGAAAAGTTTCAAGAGGATTTGAAAATATGTGTAAAGTTTGTTGCAGGTCACTAATCAGTGCCCTCATTCTCAAATACTGGATGAATATAGTCTGGGTATTTGCGCGCTATTAGTTATGTTGCATCACGATACACATACACTTTCTAAGTGTGATACTAGTCTTACTGTGTTAAACCTTTAGCATAAGATTGTACCTCTAAATACGCAGATTGGTTCAGCATTTTAAAACTTAAATTTAATGACATTCATCACATGAAATATTGAAAATCAAATGTTTGTTGCTCCTGGAAGTCGTCAGATAGGCACCCTGCAACTGGTATAATGCGCCATGAACCGGGTCAGCCTTTTCCCCGTTTCGCGGCCTGCAACTGTGTTACCAGCTGTCTGCCGCCCTCACTGCTCGTCGACTTAGCCCTGCTCTTTCTTGTGTGTTGCAGCCGTGAGCTCCCTGCGGCCGGGTCCCGACGGAGCCGGCTGCATCCTCGTCGAAGACGCCAAAATGGCCGCGCAGGACGAGGAACCTCGTGACGTGACGTCATCGCAGGCACCGACCGAGGGTGAGTGGCGCGCGCGGCATTATCTTACAAACAACCCGTACTCAGAGACGGCAACTATAAAATTTGCATACTTCCACGGTTTCGGCGAAACCGCCCTCTCTCTTTCTCATTTACATGCCGCTCTACTACCACCGGTTCCGACAATTGGAATTATAATTTTATAGTAATTACACCTCTCCAGCCACCCCGCGCCCTGCTTGAACTGCTGACGACTGCTATCAAATTCTGGCAAATTTTCTCCTCTTCTGAGCCCTTTGGAGAAATTGCCACTACTCTAGAGCTTTAGGCCGGAGAGGATATGACTCGGTGAACCTTGCATCAGGCTAAATACTAAAGGAGCAATTTGAGCTCGGCTAAATTAGCTACAATACGCGTAAACGAGATTGTCACTCGAGCTTTCAAATAAACTGGAATGAGTAATTCAGTACTAACACAAGCTTTTGTGCCTGTAATGATTCACTGATCCGATAAAGAGTTATTCCTCGCTTTGCACTAAAATAAAATAGACTTCGAGAAGAACAGAGTAGCTGTTTAGTTTTATTCATAAATTATAATAAGTGGACGAGCTGCAAAATGGTATAACTACTCGAGCTACAGGTTCCGTTTATTTGCAATAATCCATCTGTAAGCCGCCTTCGAAGTAGCAGTCGCTAATGCACGGCTGTAAGTTAGCGCTCGCGCTGGAGATACAAGGTTTGAATCCTGCTAGTGTAAGAAATTTTTACCGCCAGTATTTGGCCGCCAAGGGAAATAGAAATGACGGCGTGAATTTCCCAATTACCAAAATTGGCGCCATTGTCCCGGATTAAATTGGTTCAAATGGCTCTGACAAGGGAACCTCCCCATCGCACCCCCCTCAGATTTAGTTATAACTTGGCACAGTGGATAGGCCTTGAAAAACTGAACACAGATCAATCGAGAAAACAGGAAGAAGTTGTGTGGAACTATGAAAAAAATTAGTAAAATATAAAAATTGAGTAGTCCATGCGAAGATAGGCAACATCAAGGATACTAGGAGTCAAGGAGCGCCGTGGTCCCGTGGCTAGCGAGAGCAGCTACGGATCGAAAGGTCCTAGGTTCAAGTCTTCCCTCGAGTGAAAAGTTTAATTTTTTATTTTCAGTTTATGTGACAAACTCTTATGTTTTCGTCACTTTTTTGGGAGTGATTATCACATCCACAAGAAAACCCAAATCGGGCAAGGCAGAAGAATCTTTTTACCCATTCGCTAAGTGTACAAATTAGGTGGGTCCACAACATATTCCTATCATGTGACGCACATGCCTTCACCAGTGTCGTATAGAATATATCAGACGTGTTTTCCCGTGGAGGAATCGGTTGACCTATGACCTTGCGATCAAATGTTTTCGGTTCCCATTGGAGAGGCACGTCCTTTCGTCTACTAATCGCACGGTTTTGCGGTGCGGTCGCAAAACACAGACACTAAATTTATTGCAGTGAACAGAGACGTCAATGAACGAACGGACAGATCATAACTTTGCGAAAATAAAGAAAGTAAAAGTTTCAGTTGAGGGAAGACTCGAACCAAGGACCTGTCGTTCTGTAGCTACTCACGCTAACCACAGGACCACGGCGCTCCGGAGCTCATGTTAGCCTTGATGTTGCCTATCTTGCACCTGGACTACTCAGTTTCTATATTTTACTAATTTTTTTCACGGTTCCACAAAACTTCTTCCTGTTTTCTCGATTGATCCGTGCTCAGTTTTTCAAGGCCTATCCACTGTGCCAACTTATAACTAAATCTGAGGAGAGTGCGATGGGGAGGATCCCTTGTGAGCACTATGCGACTTAACTTCTGAGGTCATCAGTCGCCTAAAACTTAGAACTAATTAAACCTAACTTACCTAAGGACATCACACACATCCATGCCCGAGGCAGGATTCGAACCTGCGACCGTAGCGATCGCTCGGTTCCACACTGTAGCGCCCAGAACTGCACGGCCACTCTGGCCGGCTGTCCCGGATTAAATTCCAAGCCTCTCTGCAGTGTCTCATGAATGAGAGCACGTAACAGTCCATCCGTCGGACAGGGACGTTAAACTCATCATAAAACAACACCTCCTCCTCCTCCTCATCATCATCGTCATCAGCGATACAGTTCAGGAATAAGCTCCGTATACTCGCTTTAAACTCGCCCACAAGTACTGTGAAGTCATCTCTGAAATCACCATCTCCGTGTGCCTGTAGACTCGACTGGCGAGGTTCCGCCGCAGCCCGCTCGCCACCTTAGTCTGTAGTCGAGTGCAAGTGGATTCTACTCGCTCAGAAAGAAGAGTGAGTACACGAGTTCGCAAGTATAACCGCGGTGTCGCAGCATATCCGCTACATACACAACCATTAAAAGGAATTTCCACCTTTAATCTGTAAATTACTGTTCATTTATTTTACAGAATCATGATTTCATGCGGGGCCCCTCCCGCCGGAGGTTCGTGTCCTCCGCCGGGCATGGGTGTGTATGTTGTTCTTCGCTTGAGATAGTTTAAGTTAGTTTACGCAGTGCGTAAGTCTAGGGACCGATAACCTCAGCAGTTTGGTCCCTTAGGAATTAACACACACATGATTTCAGCCCTATAGCTGTCCTCAAGTGCAAGTTTAAATTTCACAAAATGTCCGACCTACCTAAATGACAGAAACAAATTATATACCAATAAAACGACTGATCGGTTATCAGGGAATCTTCTTCTGTTTGTACATATATTTATATAGATAAAAGTTTTTCGAAGACTGCTGTAAATTCATTTTACTATTTAATATCTATTCATAAAACGTCTAACAACTGCACTGATATATACAAATTTTCGAGGCGTCTAACGAGATTACCAGAAAACATGACAGATGGAGGAAGTGCAATCTCTAAGTGATTATTAATTAAACTCGCTGTTACGAAATGAACGCTAGTTGCCTGGCCAAATGAATACTGAAATGGCGTGCGTTTCCATCGCAGGTACATAATAGTGACGTTCCTCTGTGGCCAGTTTTCGTTGACGCACCACATGTCATCTCATGGTGGAGGTGGAATAAACAGGAATACAATCATTTTGTTTACATTGGACGAAATTTGTACGTTTTTCGTCTGAGGCGTGGACTATAGCGTCAAACTCGTTCCAGCTATCACTCATCCTCAAGTGGAACATATATGCAGTTGTGTACTTTGCATCAATTAATTCTCATCTTACAACCTCCACTGTCTCACATAACACAGCTTAATTAGAGGCCATCTGATCCCGACAGTCGGTCATTTCGTTTTGTCAGTGCTATTTTACAGCAGCAAGATCATGTACTCATCTTCTGTACTAACAATAACTCACGACTAGCCTCACACTCACGCAGTCTTTGGTAAGAGAGAGCGGGTCGACGAGTATGAAGCGATCGCAGCGGCACAGTTAGACTCGTCACACTCGCGGAACTACAGCAGGACCGAAGAAGCCCGTTAGCAATGATTTAACAGCGGCGCCTTGATTTGTGAAGTATGCAACCTGCAACTTTAAAATCGTACTCGGTTTGTTCCTGATTCTAATTACTGGTTTTACTCGTCAGGACGGCTTCCAGGACTTGGCAGATTTATTTTCATTGAGGTCTGCGGTTGGATGCCCTTCTTGTCGCCACAGACGTCAGTTACCTAAGGGAGGAAAGTCGTGGGCGCCACGTGTCTGAGAATAGTGTAAAGTTTTCCCTGTGTATGAACATATTTTTATTGTTTGCATACCGTTATTTCGGAGGCGAAAACTGGGGACCAGCCCAGCATTTGCCTGAAACGAAAGAGGGAAACAGTAAAAAGAAAAAACAAACCTCAAACTGGCCGATGCGCCAGACATGGTCGTTAACCATCCATGCGGACTAGATCAGGGTCAGGCTCACTTTCCTGTTTCGCTAGCTATCACACTGTGCGTTACACTATACGAGTAGTTGTTATACACACACACGTCCATTACAGTCACTACATATGTGTTCACCTTAGACTAACTAATAACAATGCTACTTTTAAAACGGTATTACTGTTACTATTGTTAGTACTACCACCATCATCATAACACATCTACCTGCGTCTACTCCCACCATTATTTACTGCTTCTGCTACATTGTGCCATGTTACTATTGAACTGAAGGTGCAGTGCGGCGTGTATATATCGCAGCACGCTGAAACGACGTAGGTACGTTCAGTAATCGGTGCGCTCATCCACTATGCCGACAAAATACACTACTGGCCATTAAAATTGCTATACCAAGAAGAAATGCAGACGATAAGCGAGTAATCATTGGACGAATATATTATACTAGAACTGACATGTGATTACATTTTCACACAATTTGGGTCTATAGATCCTGAGAAATCAGTACCCAGAACAACCACCTCTGGCCGTAATAACGGCCTTCATACGTCTGGGCACTGAGTCAAACAGAGCTTGGATGACGTGTACAGGTACAGCTACCCAAGCAGCTTCCACACGATACCACAGTTCAACAAGAGTAGTGACTGGCGTATTGTGACGAGCCAGTTGCTCGGCCACCATTGACCAGACGTTTTCAATTGGTGAGAGATCTCGAGAATGTGCTGGCCAGGGCAGCAGTCGAACATTTTCTGTATCCAGAAAGGCTCGTACAGCACCTGCAACATGCGGTTGTGCATTATCCTGCTGAAATGTAGGGTTTCGCAGATATCGAAGGTATCGAATGAAGGGTAGAGCCACGGGTCGTAACACATCCGAAATGCAACGTCCACTGTTCAAAGTGCCGTCAGTGCGAACAAGAGGCGACCGAGACGTGTAACCAGTGGCACCCCATACCATCACGCCGCGTGATACGCCAGTATGGCGATGTCGAATACACGCTTCCAATTTGCGTTCACCGCGATGTCACCAAACACGGATGCGACCATCATGATGCTGTAAACAGAACCTGGATTCATCCGAAAAAATGACGTTTTTCCATTCGTGCACTCAGGTTCGTCGTTGAGTACACCATCGCAGGCGCTCCTTTCTGTGATGCAGCGTCGAGGGTAACCGCAGCCATGGTCTCCGAGCTGATAGTCCATGCTGCTGCAAACGTCGTCGAACTGTTCGTGCAGATGGTTGTTGTCTTGCAAACGTCCCCATCTGTTGACTCAGGGATGGAGACGTGGCTCCACGATCCGTTACAGCCACGCGGATAAGATGCCTGTCATCTCGACTGCTAGTGATACGAGGCTGTTGGTACGCAGCACGGCGTTCCGTATTACCCTCCTGAACTCACCGATTCCATATTCTGCTAACAGTCATTGGATCTCGACCAACGCGAGTTGCAATGTCGCGATACGATAAACCTCAATCGCGATAGGCTACATTCCAACCTTTATCAAAGTCGGAAACGTGATGGTACGCATTTTTCCTCCTTACACGAGGTATCACAACAACGTTTCAGCAGGCAACGCCGGTTAACTGCTGTTTGTGTATGAGAAATCGGTTGGAAACTTTCCTCATGTCAGCACGTTGTAGGTGTCGCCACCGGCGCCAACCTTGTGTGAATGCTCTGAAAAGCTAATCATTTGCATATCACAGCATCTTCTTCCTGTCGGCTAAATTTCGCGTCTGTAGCGCGTCATCTTCGTGGTTTAGTAATTTTAATGGCCAGTAGTGTAGTATTTCCACTTTCTTCCACCAGGTGAAAATATGATGTTGCAAGCAGATAGAATGTAAAATGTTTCCCGTTTTGACATCAGTATGCTGTTTGTGAAGTGACTGTTGGTGTAAAGGAGTAAGGAGGTTGAAGTTTACCATATGAAACGCAATGGGTTGAGAAAGACCGTCCATTGCTGGTAAAGTTGTTTGGTCAGAACGGCTGCATTAGCAGCGCTGAACTGCGGGAATATCGCCGACAGAAATAGCTACAAAGGGGCCTCATGTCGATAAATGGGCTAAAGAAAGTGATCACTAAATTTGAAGGAACAGATGAATTAGGTGGTGCAGTAGGGCGGGCGGGGCGGCCCATTCCCATGGCAGTTGCTGCTGGTGCTGTTTGTATAGCCGACTGTGTAGGACATGCTCCAGATTCTGCACCCAGTGAACGACCTGTATCACGGGAATTGTCTCTCCCCTGCTCAACAGTTCAAAAGATTTTGCGGCGCATTTTACACTGGCATGCCTACAAGATTCAGAAAGTGCATCAAATGGAGGTCCAAATAGGCTACAAGAAGGTGACCTCCATTTTTTGACACGCAGATAAATGAATGACCTGTGGCCAGGGAATATTCTTTGAATAGACATCTTACCTTGCATGGTGTCGTGAATGTACAGAACTGTCGCATATGGGATTCTACTCCGCCACATGTTGTGCATCTTATGGTGCTGCGTAGCGTGGTTTCGCAATATCCTTCAATCTCGGTCCGTTTTTCTTCGGCGAGATTGCATCTTGCGGGTGTGTTCGGTGTTAAGTGAATCTGCACGTTATAATGACTTTCATGTGCAAGATGTGATTCCAGCTTTGGAAGAACGCAACTGTGCCCACACCATTATTTTCATGCAAGATGGGCCGACAAAACTTGTCGCTTGCCAGGTGAAGGATTTACTTCGAGAAACTTATAACGAATGCATCTCTAGATAATTTCAAAATATGTGGCTTTCCAGATCCTTCAAACTAAATCTATGTTACTTCTGGTCGTGGGGATATCTGAAAGATCGTGTCTATCAGGGATGTATCCGGGCTCTTCCTGATTTGAAAGATAGGATACGGTGACTCATTGCTCTGATAACACCGGATATCCTGCAAAAAACTGTCGACCAGTTGCTGTGTCAGGAGACCATATTGAAACATGTTGTAACCTGCGACCATATCCTAAAAGATGTGCCAGAACCACCTGTCTCATGTGTTTGCTCGCTCCTCTCCTTTCCCGCACTCACACCAGATTCTGACTGCTTACAACACCATATTTTCACCTGGCGGCAAAAAGTGGAACTATTATTTTTTCCAGCATATCCCGCGAGCACGCCGATTAATATACATACCTACGAAGTTTCAGCATCCTACGATGTATACATCCTGCACTGCAGCATTCGGAACGCCGTTAGTTTAATTATAACCACCGGGTTTAATCACGGAAAGCTGGCAACCTCTATCGTACTAAACTGATCGCCGCTAACTATTTATTGGTTTTTGCACCAGAAAATCTTCAGTCACTCAGTGCACCCCAATTATTAAGTGCTCTCCCCATTTCCTGAGCACTACAGATGACGCCGTGAGAGAATACTGAGTCTTCATTCACTTCATTGTGGATAGCAGTCTCTGTCAGTACATTTTTTCTTGTATTCCTAGGATATAGAGGACATTCCTATAGTCGTATGGTACGTTGGCAAATTCAGTATGTGCCGTTACCCTGTGACACTAGCCTCACCCTGCTCTCTCGAATTCCTTGGGAAAAATGTTTACAGTGCATGTCGGTGAACGACGATAAGTTATAGGGAGTTGGAAAGACTGCAAGAAATGCATGCTTGGACATAAATACAGGTTCTAGCGAAGACTGCAGGTTCCGCTGCTACGTTTGACCACGCAGTGTCCTCAACACGCCGCAAGTGTCAGTCATGGCCAGAACAAAGTTCTGTGTGATTGTGAGTGCATTACGTCGGAGCTAAGTGAATTCGAATGTGGGGATTTGTTGTTGCTCATATGGTGGGTGCTTCAGTAAGCAAGGTAGCTGAAGTGTTTACGGTCTCAGGGGGCACCACAGCGAAGATTATATCGCATACTGGGAAAGCGGAAAAACATCTCTGCTGTCACAACGCGGACGAAAGTGTGTGCTGATTGGTCGTTATGGACAGTCACTGAATAGTACTGTGCCAAAAAATAAGAGGACGACAGCTGAAAAAGTCACTGCAGAACTAATTATCGTAGATAGTGTCGGAAGTGTCGATAGTGTCGGAAGTTCCATGCGGCTTTTCGCGGATGATGCTGTAGTATACAGAGAAGTTGCAGCATTAGGAAATTGTAGCGAAATGCAGGAAGATCTGCAGCGGATAGGCACTTGGTGCAGGGAGTGGCAACTGACCCTTAACATAGACAAATGTAATGTATTGCGAATACATAGAAAGAAGGATCCTTTATTGTATGATTATATGATAGCGGAACAAACACTGGTAGCAGTTACTTCTGTAAAATATCTGGGAGTATGCGTGCGGAACGATTTGAAGTGGAATGATCATATAAAATTAATTGTTGGTAAGGCGGGTACCAGGTTGAGATTCATTGGGAGAGTGCTTAGAAAATGTAGTCTATCAACAAAGGAGGTGGCTTACAAAACACTCGTTCGACCTATACTTGAGTATTGCTCATCAGTGTGGGATCCGTACCAGATCGGTCTGACGGAGGAGATAGAGAAGATCCAAAGAAGAGCGGCGCGTTTCGTCAAAGGGTTATTTGGTAACCGTGATAGTGTTACGGAGATGTTTAATAAACTCAAGTGGCAGACTCTGCAAGAGAGGCGCTCTGCATCGCGGTGTACCTTGCTCGCCAGGTTTCGAGAGGGTGCGTTTCTGGATGAGGTATCGAATATATTGCTTCCCCCTACTTATACCTCCCGAGGAGATCACGAATGTAAAATTAGAGAGATTAGAGCGCGCTCGGAGGCTTTCAGATAGTCGTTCTTCCCGCGAACCATACGCGACTGGAACAGGAAAGGGAGGTAATGACAGTGGCACGTAAAGTGCCCTCCGCCACACACCGTTGGGTGGCTTGCGGAGTATCAGTGTAGATGTAGATGTAGAAATCGCGAATCCTGTCGGCACCAAAATAACATGGAATGAGCTCCACAAGCAGTGAACTGCAGGGCGAGCTGGAATTATTCCAAAACCACTCATCAGTGATGCAAATGGTCGTATGAGGAAAACATGATGTCGAAGCGATAAGACCTGGTCTGTGAAGCAATGGAAGAAAATAAATTGATCGGTTGAGTCTCGTTTCACACTCTTTCTAACTTCTGGCCGAGTTTACTTCTCAAAAGTAAAACATGCTGGGGTTCATTGCTGATTTTTGCGGCTCTATCGTGGTATTCCATTGGACCAATGGGTGCTGTGCAGAGTTGCATTACTGCCAAGGATTCTGTGACCATAAGGCTGATCAGGTCCATCCCATGCCTCAATGTTCGTTCCCGAGTGTTGCCAAGGTGACAGAGCTTCTATTCACATTGCTCACATCGTCGTCGATCCGTTTTCCAAGCACAAGAATGAATTATGCATCTCCCCTCGGCACCAATCACCAGATCTCAATATTATTGATCCTTGACTGCTTTGGAGAGAAGCCTGCGTGATTGCTATCCAGCTTCAACATCGTTACGTTAACTTGTCGCTATTTTTCAGAAAGAATGGTATAAGATTCTCTTGAAAACCAAACAGGGTCTGCATTTATCCATTTGGATACTTCTGGAAGCTGCTTTGAATGCCATAGGCTTTCCTACACAGTATTAGGGATGGCAATGTGGATTTTTTTTTAGACATCCATATTTTTATTCACCCCCTACACGCTGTCATGAGTCCCAGAAAATATTAGATACGGGCTCCCAGGTAGATGCTATTTTCTTGACTTCCGGAAGGCGTTCGATACAGTTTCACACTGTCGCCTGATAAACAAAGTAGAGCCTACGGAATATCAGACCAGCTGTGTGGCTGGATTGAAGAGTTTTTAGCAAACAGAACATAGCATGTTGTTCTCAATGGAGAGACGTCTACGGACGTTAAAGTAACCTCTGGCGTGCCGGCCGGTGTGGCCGTGCGGTTCTAAGCGAGTCAGTTTGGAACCGTGTGACCGCAACGGTCGCAGGTTCGAATCCTGCCTCGGGCATGGATGTGTGTGATGTCCTTAGGTTAGTTAGGTTTAAGTAGTTCTAAGTTCTAGGGGACTGATGACCTCAGTAGTTAAGTCCCAGAGTGCTCAGAGCCATTAGCCAACCTCTGGCGTGCCACAGGGGAGTGTTATGGGACCATTGCTTTTCACAATATATATAAACGACCTAGTACATAGTGTCGGAACTTCCATGCGGCTTTTCGCGGATGATGCTGTAGTATACAGAAAAGTTGCAGCATTAGGAAATTGTAGCGAAATGCAGGAAGATCTGCAGCGGATAGGCACTTGGTGCAGGGAGTGGCAACTGACCCTTAACATAGACAAATGTAATGTATTGCGTATACATAGAAAGAAGGATCCTTTCTTGTATGATTGTATGATAGCGGAACAAACACTGGTAGCAGTTACTTCTGTAAAATATCTGGGAGTATGCGTGCGGAACGATTTGAAGTGGAATGATCATATAAAATTAATTGTTAGTAAGGCGGGTACCAGGTTGAGATTCATTGGGAGAGTCCTTAGAAAATGTAGTCCGTCAACAAAGGAGGTGGCTTACAAAACACTCGTTCGACCTATACTTGAGTATTGCTTATCAGTGTGGGGTCCGTACCAGATCGGGTTGACGGAGAAGATAGAGAGGATCCAAAGAAGAGCGGCGCGTTTCGTCACAGGGTTATTTGGTAAGTGTGATAGCGTTACGGAGATGTTGAGCAAACTCAAGTGCCAGACTCTGCAAGAGAGGCGCTCTGCATCGCGGTGTAGCTTGCTGACCAGGTTTCGAGAGGGTGCGTTTCTGGATGAGGTATCGAATATATTGCTTCCCCCTACTTATAGCTCCCGAGGAGATCACGAATGTAAAATTAGAGAGATTCGAGCGCGCACGGAGGCTTTCCGGCAGTCGTTCTTCCCTCGAACCATACGCCACTGGAACAGGAAAGGGAGGTAATGACAGTGGCACGTAAAGTGCCCTCCACCACACACCGTTGGATGGCTTGCGGAGTATAAATGTAGATGTAGATGTAGATGCAGATGTACGTGGTTCTCGGACATGCGCCGCGTGGGATTAGCCGAGCGGTCTGAGGCGCTGCAGTCATGGACTGTGCTGCTGGTCCCGGCGGAGGTTCGATGCCTCCCTCGGGCATGGGTGTCCGTGTTTATCCTTAGGATAATTTAGGTTAAGTAGTGTGTAAGCTTAGGGACTGATGACCTTAGCAGTTAAGTCCTATAAGATTTAACACTTTAAAAAAATTTAAAAAAATGTTCTCGGACATGCAGAGTAAGCATTCTGCCTCTGTGTGACACCATCATGGTAGTGTTTATAAGGGATCCCATAAGTGAACTGGTGGACTGATTTGCATGCCACATTTGTTCCGACATTTTACACAGAGGATATCTCAGTGTGTCTTGATAATGACTAAAAAGTCGTAATTAGCCAACAGCAGATAGATGTGAAAATTGTACAGCCCGTAACAAAAAATGTTTACGTTCGAAAATATATCGAGTGTAGTGGACCAGCTTCTTTTTCCGTATGATACCCGAAAACTGTTTCGCGAATCGGTAGCTCCATTCGTAATTGACTCTTGATTCTCGTAATGGTCACGTGATGGCTGACGAAGACGCGCGCCCGGACCGCAGACAAGGAGCACCGCATCTAACCGCGAAAGGGACGCACCCGCCGCGCGGAGTTCACGGCATTGCCCCAAGGACCGACCTCCTCAGCGAAACTTTTCGCTCCAACTTAGTCGCGCCACCGGTTATGCAAATTGTATTTGTGTTCCAGTGTTGTTTAAAGCCTTTTCTGGTTCCAGCACACGTCGCTTCGACTTCTTCTCCCCATTTCTCTTTCCTTATTTCTCTTTTTTTTCGCTTCTGCCGCAGCAAACTTTGCGATGGGATTTATAAAACAAAGTTTCCACGACGTCGTTTATTTTTTAATGCTGTAGGCGCCGCCGTTCGCGGCTGTTCATCCATAGAGATTTATGGACGGCCTTCAGGCGAAATCGCTGCTGTATGGCATCCGTCCCGCGTGCATTTAATCAGCGTATTCCCCCGATATTGTGTGTTCTCCTTTCCGCTCGACAAGAAAATCTAATGCAATACTCTCAAGTACAGCACCACTGTCATCCTTAGTAACTGTTGCTTTGTTATATCTCTTCAATGTAGCTTTGAATATTTCCATCTTCCCGCCTCCACCCCGACCGCCTTCCTACAAAGCCATCTGTTTATCTCAGTCAGCTGTTCTTATGAACCTTCGTTACTTTCGACGAGAAAAGCTACGTCGTTGGCATACGCTAGCATTAACATTTATTCCCCCTGCGCTCTTTTCGGACTTTTTTTTCTTCCTTACCGACTCCTTTGACATACTGCTCTTTCGATTCCTTAAACATGGAACTGTCTTTCTTCGCTTTTCTGTCTCTCTCACTACGATAGTTTTTTTGTCGATTTGTCGATATCTGCGTGCACACTCTGCAAACCACTAGGAAGTGAAACTTCCTGGCAGATTAAAACTGCGTGCTGGACTGGAAAGCGAACATGGAATCTTTACTCTTCGCGGGCAACTGATCTACTAACTGAGCTATCGAGGCCCCCGCGATTCTGTTTCCGCCAGTACCTCTTCTGCTGACTCCCAAAATGCATGACAGACGATAATTCCCATTTACCACGTATTAGTGTTTCTTCACGTTCCATTAGCATATGCTGTGCGGGAAGACTCAAATGTCTCTGAGCACTATTGGACTTAACATATGAGGTCATCAGTCCCCTAGACTCGGAACTACTTAAACCTAACTAACCAAAGGACATCACACACATCCATGCACGAGGCAGGATTCGAACCTGTGACCGTAGCAGCAGCGCGGTTCCGGACTGAAGCGCCTAGAACCACTCGGCAACAGCGGCCGGCTGTGCGGGAAGAATTCCTGCTTAAAATGCGCTTTCGCACTCTGCTACAGTAGCGAATACATACTTTGCGGAAAAACCAAAACCAAAGCCGTAAGCTTCGTCTTTAAGGTAAGATACCAGTGTTCAAAAAGGCTTCGGACTGTGCACCGGTCTATCCCGGGTTGTTATTTAGGTAAAATCGATAGATCGAGCATGATGGTTCGTTTCATTTTCCAGCGAGATCTGTATTCAGTCCCAAGAAGTCATTTTTATACGGCCCCCAGGAGTCATTGTGATACGGCAGAAACCAAGTAGGTACCATGTATCGACTGATAACACTTACACTCCCACGTTTGCTGCTGACGGCGATAGATATTAGCGCACATGTGATTCAGCGTTCAGAGGCTCTTTGTTTTCCATATTTTCAGAGATGGTAGTAAGTCAAGTAACATGGGCCTTGAAGTGCATACCTTAAGAGCTATGAGCATTTGTTCATTTTCGCTGCTATGAAATACATTCTTCTATTGAAGAAGTGCTCAGAGCTCTAGGATACACATTTTAGAGCTGTGTTTACTAGATAATTTTTCTTGGTTTGGCCCATACTATCTCCTCCCAAAATATGGAAAACAAAGAGCTTGCAGTAGAAGAGATTTGTTTCACAGTAAAGAAGACTCCTCATATCTCTGGCAGGTGGCCCAGTGGTTAGCACTTTGGACTCGCATTCGGGAGAACGACGGTTCAAACCCGCGTCCGGCCATCCAGGTTTAGGTTTTCCGTGATTTCCCTAAATCTCTCTAGGATGGTTCCTTTGACGGCTGATTTTCTTCCCCATCCTTAACACAATCCGAGCTAGTTCTCCGTCTCTAATGATCTCGATGCCAACGGGACGTTAAACCAAATCTGTTTTCCTTCTTCCTTATCTTTTAAGGTATGCAATTTAGAGTCCACATTTACCAGACTTCTTTGCATCGTATGATCATTCCTCTCACATCCTTGAATATTGACCATTCCTCCTGAGACACTCCATATAACGAGAGTCAAAGTCATGTCACCACTCAAATTGGTTTTATGTGTATCAATTAATGATTGTGCAATCATGTACGATTTTCAACTTTAGCACAGCATAGATTCTATGTTAAACATGATGGCGAACACGTTGAGGCCACTAAGTAAATTAAAAATTATGGCAACTTTCATTTAAATGCACATTTCATGACCAGGAACACATCTACGATTTGACTGAAAATATAATTTTGATTCGCCCTTTACATTCCCACCAACATAAACAGTTCTGAACACTTTTTCTATTTAAGGTAAAAAAATCAGCAATTTTTATTTAATGAGCTATGTTTACTGTTGCGTTTGCAGCTGCGTCGATCTTCGCAACGTACCTCATCTTTCCATACCCAGCGAGAGGCAGAGCAGGGAATCTGTCCTCGCTACAACCCTCCTCCCCCTCTAATCACACCATAAAATCGAGCTCACGTCATGCCCCACCGCAAAGGCAATTCAGTATGGCTTTGAAGAAAGATACAACATGCAGAGGATATTTACTAGTGGCGGAGGTATTCATCGCGGTATCTCAAAACCATGTTGTCATTCACTGCAAAATTAACATGACTTGCCTCATTTCCCACCCACTTCTCGCCCAAACGCCTATATCAGATCTTGGGTACGCCACTGCGTGTCACAAATAAAGCGTGATAGGCATACGGTAAAGATCAACGCCAGAATTACTTACTGTGTAGTACCGTGCGAAGTAAATTTGTACTGAAAAACTTGTAATAATTCATCTGTTGGGACTGACGGAGTAAGTCTATGATAGTAGCAAGCATAATTTTACTATTTACTTTAGAGGGGGGTTGGAGGGAGAGGAGACCAAACAGCGAGGTCATCGGTCTCATCGGATTAGGGAAAGATGGGGAAGGAAGGCAACCGTGCCCTTTCAAAGGAATCATCCCGGCATTGCCTGGAGCGATTTAGGAAAATCACGGAAAATCTAAATCAGGATGGCCGACCGCGGGATTGAACCGTCGTCCTCCCGAATGCGAGTCCAGCGTGCTAGCCACTGCGCCACCTCGCTCGGTTTTACTTTAGAAATGACAATATTTTTCGCCCGGTGAACGCACAGTGCAAGGTATTTGCATAGATGACATCGATTCGGTAGTAAATACTAGACAATTTTACATTGATATTAGACATTCATATGTAAATAAGGCTACATGGTGACCATTTAGAAGTTTTTTATACAGATGTAAATTAGTTATTCAGCAGTAACCTACCTTCCTTGTCCACCTACAGATTCTTTAAAGAATCGAACTTCCACGTGCAAAACAGGGAATAGAGGTAGAAATAAAAAAAATAATAGAAGTCACGCTTGATGCTAAATTTTTACTGCATGAACAGCGGAACGTAGTAAGTTATAAACTTATTTCCTTTTATTATTTTTGGAGGGTTTCAGCAAGAAAAAGTTTCGAAAAGGTTTGAAATTATGCGCGGAGTTTGTTGTAAGTTGCGAAATGATTTCCTTCTCAAATAGTGGATGAATAGAGGGTGTTCGTGAATTCCCGTTAGAATTTCTAGGACGTGTAGAGGGGTGTTAGTAGATAATGTTTTGAACTAGAACACATGTTCGTTTCCCTGCTACAACCATTTGAAAATACACTCCTGGAAATTGAAATAAGAACACCGTGAATTCATTGTCCCAGGAAGGGGAAACTTTATTGACACATTCCTGGGGTCAGATACATCACATGATCACACTGACAGAACCACAGGCACATAGACACAGGCAACACAGCATGCACAATGTCGGCACTAGTACAGTGTATATCCACCTTTCGCAGCAATGCAGGCTGCTATTCTCCCATGGAGACGATCGTAGAGATGCTGGATGTAGTCCTGTGGAACGGCTTGCCATGCCATTTCCACCTGGCGCCTCAGTTGGACCAGCGTTCGTGCTGGACGTGCAGACCGCGTGAGACGACGCTTCATCCAGTCCCAAACATGCTCAATGGGGGACAGATCCGGAGATCTTGCTGGCCAGGGTAGTTGACTTACACCTTCTAGAGCACGTTGGGTGGCACGGGATACATGCGGACGTGCATTGTCCTGTTGGAACAGCAAGTTCCCTTGCCGGTCTAGGAATGGTAGAACGATGGGTTCGATGACGGTTTGGATGTACCGTGCACTATTCAGTGTCCTCTCGACGATCACCAGTGGTGTACGGCCAGTGTAGGAGATCGCTCCCCACACCATGATGCCGGGTGTTGGCCCTGTGTGCCTCGGTCGTATGCAGTCCTGATTGTGGCGCTCACCTGCACGGCGCCAAACACGCATACGACCATCATTGGCACCAAGGCAGAAGCGACTCTCATCGCTGAAGACGACACGTCTCCATTCGTCCCTCCATTCACGCCTGTCGCGACACCACTGGAGGCGGGCTGCACGATGTTGGGGCGTGAGCGGAAGACGGCCTAACGGTGTGCGGGACCGTAGCCCAGCTTCATGGAGACGGTTGCGAATGGTCCTCGCCGATACCCCAGGAGCAACAGTGTCCCTAATTTGCTGGGAAGTGGCGGTGCGGTCCCCTACTGCACTGCGTAGGATCCTACGGTCTTGGCGTGCATCCGTGCGTCGCTGCGGTCCGGTCCCAGGTCGACGGGCACGTGCACCTTCCGCCGACCACTGGCGACAACATCGATGTACTGTGGAGACCTCACGCCCCACGTGTTGAGCAATTCGGCGGTACGTCCACCCGGCCTCCCGCATGCCCACTATACGCCCTCGCTCAAAGTCCGTCAACTGCACATACGGTTCACGTCCACGCTGTCGCGGCATGCTACCAGTGTTAAAGACTGCGATGGAGCTCCGTATGCCACGGCAAACTGGCTGACACTGACGGCGGCGGTGCACAAATGCTGCGCAGCTAGCGCCATTCGACGGTCAACACCGCGGTTCCTGGTGTGTCCGCTGTGCCGTGCGTGTGATCATTGCTTGTACAGCCCTCTCGCAGTGTCCGGAGCAAGTATGGTGGGTCTGACACACCGGTGTCAATGTGTTCTTTTTTCCATTTCCAGGAGTGTATATTGGTAATGCGACCACTTTTACAAGTAATTTATTACGCGTGACCCAGTGCATTACCTTTTCTACAATTCCACTTATATAACCAAAGAAACAAAACTTAACCAGTTTTCATAAACACTTTTGTTTACAGCACAGCCTCTTCCTGTCAGGGTGTGCGGAGTCTCCCTGGAGCACCACAGTCACCCCTGCTGACGGTGAAGGTATCCTTTGTCGTAGCCGTGATATACTATGGAGTCAGATGTTGTGGAGAACCATCTTGATGAAGGCGACGAGCAGCTCTTCCATTACTGAGATCTTCGCCATTCAGAAGGATCATTCGATGTATTCTGCAAACGTGTACTCAACCATGTTGGTACAACACTCACAGAGAGTGAATGAGGGTGAACTAGGTCAGAAGGGTAGGACAGACCTCGAATGACATCAGCCTAATCGACGTAACCATCCTACAGCATGACTATCCTATTGCATACCACTTAGTAAACATGTTTTCAACGGCTGTAGCACGGAAACGGTACGTTTTCGGACATGGGTTTCGATTCAAAATATTATGTAGCCTCCCCCCTAAGTCCTAGGAGTTTGTAACTGGAATTTCCGAACACACTGTGTAGTCTGGGTGATTTTTGCGCCGTGAGTTACTCTACCACAAGACGTACACACAGTTTATGACCTTAATAGTTGATTTATTGTGTTAAATATTTAACACCTCTTAGTGAGTAGATTATGACAGGATTTTAAATTTTTTAATTTGGTCAGTAATATTATGAAACACTGGAAAACAAATTTTTGTTGCCACTGGAAGCCGTTAGATAGGCAACCTGCATCTGGGATTTGGTGACCATTTTAGCCTTTTAGTAAAACAGCTTACATGAACTACTGCGAAGCACAACGTTTTCCACCTGTTGGTGTACAGTGGAAATTATGTACATAGATGACATATCTTCGACAGTAATCGTTAGATGAAGTGTTTCGCTCTTTTACACATGTAATATGTCGAAACGAAGACAGTTTCCTCTTCAAAGGAACGATATGCACTGACGTACTTAGTAGTGCACTATAGCTTGATAATGGCATAATAGACCGAAATCGCGATCGTGGTGCATAAGTACAGTTTAATAACAGTCCAGCGAATGGCCTTGCCGCTGTGGTAACAATGGTTCCTACCAGATCACCGAAGTTAAGCGCTGTTGGGCTGGGCTACCACATGGATAGGTAACCGTTTGGGTCTGCCGAGCGCTGTTTGAAAGCGGGATGCATCCAGACTGTGAGACCACTGAAGGAGCTACTTGATTCAAAAGTAGCGGCCCCGGTCGCGATAGCCGACAGCGGCGGAGAGAGCTGTGTGCTGACCATATGACCTTCCATATCCGTATGCAGTGACGCACATCATCTGAGGATGACGCGGTGCCGGCCGAAGTGGCCGTGCGGTTCTGGCGCAGCAGTCTGGAACCGCGAGACCGCTACGGTCGCAGGTTCGAATCCTGCCTCGGGCATGGATGTGTGTGACGTCGTTAGGTTAGTTAGGTTTAACTAGTTCTAAGTTTTAGGGGACTAATGACTTCAGAAGTTGAGTCCCATAGTGCTCAGAGCCATTTGAACCATTTGATGACGCGGTACATTTGGGCCTTCCGAGGCCTGCTGGAAAGGAGAGAATAAAAATCCAGGTGAAAAACGTTGTCCTTTCTAAAACGATGCAGGGCCGTGAACATCAGTGAACACAAAATATGTTTACCAAAAAAATGGTTCAAATGGCTCTGAGGACTATGGGACTCAACTGCTGTGGTCATAAGTCCCCTAGAACATAGAACTACTTAAACCTAACTAACCTAAGGACATCACACACATCCATGCCCAAGACAGGATTCGAACCTGAGACCGTAGTGGTCGCGCGGTTCCACATTGTAGCGCCTAGAACCGCTCGGCCACTCCGGCCGGCTATGTTTACCATTTACATTCGACACCATCTTACTGAAACGTGCATAATGTCAGACGTTTTTCGTTAAAATACAAAGAGCGTACTTTAGTTTTCCTAACGAATATCTTGTGCTATAAGTAATCGAGCAAAAGGCCGGATAGTTGTAGCGTACATATTTCAACAACAGATGGATTACGTCTCTCTGATATGAAGATACAGCCACTCTTTCCAGAAGTTTTGGTACAAGAGTGATTTCGTTTTAAAAGTCACTACCGAATCGCATGATAAAGAGCTTGGGCCCACATTTTTTGTACTCCCTGTATATCAAACTGAACGTCGAAGCGCCGCCGCCGCCGGTGCTGGCATTAGATTATATTTCGTTCACGCTCGTCATACGTTTGATTGCCCGGTTTCGGCGCGGCGCGAGGCGCCGGAGACATGAATATGTCCGCCGCGCTGGTCTCGTAAAAGCGGCGTCAGTTGGCGGCAGTGGCGGGGCAGCTGTGCCGTGCTAAGCGCCTCCCCGATGGCGCCGTTCAACTTTTATTGGACCGAGCGCCGCCGTAAATCCATTGATACGTGCCGCTCGAATGTTCCAGCCTATAAAACCGGTTTCGAATCTGCCCGCCCGCTACCGGTCTGTATCACTTTTCCACGCCTAAGTCGTATAAAATTATTTTCCGCTTTCGCGCTACCCTTCTACCAGTCAATATTACTTTACTGCTTTCGACAGCAGCCCAGATACCCGTAAGGAATGTTTTACGCCCTCCATTTTCCGATAATATAAGCCGTGCGATTCAGCTTGTCATGATATGCCTAGTAAAGAGGTTTTTCGTCTTCTCCCTCTTAACTGGTAAGGCCCCATCCCCATGATTGGGCCATATGATGTATACTCACTTGCTAAGGTGCTGTTTTTCGTAACTAGAGACCATGGTGGTACAAGAGAATAGGACCGGTTAGAGAACAGCTTCCACACAAGTGACGTATCATTTGGTGCCTTTAAATCTTAATCTAATGATTGCATAAACATGTTATTTTTTCTTTTAAAATAAGTACTACACAGTCGTTGTTCTGTAATAGAGATACATTTTTGAATCGATTTCCAGTGCTAATTATTATCAGAAGAAAGTATTCATTTCCATTTAAAGCGATTCCAGATATCCTTAAAAACGTTTAATTGAAAGCAGAAAGAAATACGTCCTCAGTCGATAAAACTGTGCTCTCTATTAAACAGTTGAACGAATGAAAACATAAAATTTCTGTTACTTATTTAATTTAATAATGAAACTTTCTAATTCTATAATTTACAAATCACTTTCCATCGGAAAAACTGGTACATAAATACAGGATAAGTCTTCTAATTTTAAGTTGACATGTGAAATATTATTCACTGTTTAGCTATGGAAGTCGTATATTACATGCGAAGAAACTCCACTAGTAAGTAGGCTTAGAAAATCTGCCATGAAAGTGCACGGTCATTCTAAATGATTGAATGGATTCACAAATTTGCTGTAGCTATATTATTTGACATACTGTCCGTCCCATTAGCTGAGTGGTCAGCGTGATGGATTGCCGACCAACGGGCCCGGGTTCGATTCCCGGCTGGGTTGGAGATTTTCTCCGCTGAGGGACTGGGTGTTGGGTTGTCTTCATCATCATTTCATGCCCATCCGGCGCGCAGGTCGCCCAATGTGGCGTTGAATGTAATAAGACCAGCACCAAGGTGGCCGGACCTGCCCCGCAAGGGGCCTCCCGGCCAATGACGTCAAACACTCATTTCCATTTCCATTTGATATACTGTCACAGGGCTTTGCACACACATAGAAAAACTCAAAAAAACTTTTTTTACGTATTATGGCTGCTCCATATGTGCCCCCCCCCCCCTTAATCTGCAAGTATCAAGACGATACTTAAGTTCTTCCCACCTTCGGTGCGGTGTATATCCATCAATTTGTTCGATAGCACTGTTGATGAGAGCTCACAGCTCTGATACGTTTGTTGGTAGAGGCAGCGTAAACACTGAATCTTTCACGTAATCCCAGACAAAAAAAATTGCATGGGGTGAGGTTGGCAGAGCGTGGACGCCATGACATAAATCGCTTAACGGCAGTCATTCTTCCCAGGCTTGCGAAATACTGATGTGGATGTACAACGAGGTGACGAAAGTCGAGGGATACCGCCTAAAATCGTGTCGGATCTGCTTTTGCCGGCTTACAAAGGGAGGCCGCCAATTGTGAAATTCAGATTCGATTCATACTGCGCATAATAAAAGATCATGGCCAGAGGTGCAATGTGGCAAAGCACCAAGATGCACTTCTCACCCGTTGTCGAGAAAATCGACAGTTAAAAGTAACCGTTGCGGTGAAATACTCTCTACGATTAATAACTTTCTACAGCGTCGTGGCGCAGCGGTAAGCGCTTGGGTTCCTAAGCCGAAGGTCACCGGATCGAATCTCGCGTCATGCAATTTTTTTATTATTTTTGTTATTCATATATATATATAAACTATTGATGAATTGCTTATGCATCCTGGTGAAGGCGGATCGCTCTCCAATTGTACTGCCTCCATTTCTCCGTTTGTTTAACAGGGTGTACCAAAGCTCTCGCGTCCGCACTGATTTTATATATATATATATATATATATATATATATATATATATATATATAATTCCCGGGAATCAGTTGTAACAATTATGCATATAATAAGTTGTTGAAAGTCGTTTGTCGTGGAAAAACTGGCTACTTCGAACATCATTATGTTTTCCGCAAGCAAAGTTGTATTTCACAGATGTTATTAATTGTCTTCATAATGTTAACCACGTATCGTTAACGAAGACGTAGAAACGATATTCCCAAACGAATACGTATAGCGTAAGTCAAACGTTCGAATTAGAATAGAGACCCCACGAACACAAATTTGCTGTGGCAGGTATGAAATATAAACTCCGTTACTTGCTCGTTACACTTGAAGGACAGATGTTGAATGGGCCGAAACGAGCGGCCGCATAACAGCGTAGTTGCCTGCTAACTTCGAAAGAAGGTAGATGCGGTCCCTAGTGCAACTTATAACATCGTCCAAAATCAGTGCGGACGTGAGAGCTTTGGTACACCCTGTTAAACAAACGGAAAAATGGAGGCGGTGCAATTGGAGAGCGATCCGCCTTCACCAACATGCATAAGCAATACATTAATGTTTGAATTACAAAAAACTAATAATAAAAAAAATTGCATGGGGCGAGATTCCATCCGGCGACCTTCAGATTACGAACCCGAGCGCTTACCGCTTCGCCACGACGCTGTAGAAAGTTATTAATCGTAGAGAGTATTTCACCGCAACGGTTACTTTTAACTGTCCGTTTTCTCGACAACGGCTGAGAAGTGCATCTTGGTGCTTTGCCACATTGCACCTCTGGCCATGAGCTTTTATTATGCGCAGTATGAATCGAATTTGAATTTCACAATTGGCGGCCTCCCCTTGTTAGTGCAGTAACTCGACGTGGCATGGACTCAACAAGTCATTGGGGTCCCCTGCATGAAAAACTGAGCCATTCTGTCTCTATAGCCGTCCATAAGTGCGAAATGTTGCCGGTGCAGGATTTTGTGCACGTGACCTCTCGATTATGTCTCATAGATGTTCGATGGCATTCGTATCGGGAGAACTGGGTAGCCAAATCAGTCACTCGAATTCCCCAGAATCCTCTTCAAATCAACCACGAACAATACTAGCCCAGTCACGTGACACATTTTCATCCATAAAAATTTCATCGTCGTTTGGGAACATGAAGTCCATGAATGGCTGCAAATGTTCTGCACTTACCAGTACATAACCATTTCCAGTCAATGATCGGGTCAGTTGGGCCATAGGACCCAGACCATTCCATGTAAACATTGCCCACACCATTATGTAGCCACTACCAGCTTGCACAGTGCCTTGCTGACAATTGCGGTCCATGGTTTTATGGAGACTGCGCCACACTCGAACCCTACCACCAGCTTTTACCACCTGAAATCGGAATTCATCTGACCAGGCCACGATTTTCCAGTCATCTAGGGTCCAACCGATACGGTCAGGAGTCCAGGAGAGACGCTGCAGGCGATGCCTTGCTGTTACCAAAAGCACTCGTGTCGGTCGTCTGCTGCTACAGCCCATTAATGACAAATTTCGCCACACCATCCTAACGGATACGTTCGTCGTACGTCCCACATTGACTTCTGCGGTTATTTCACACAGTGTTTCTTGTCTGCTAGCACTGACATCTCTACTGAAACGTCACCGCTTTCGGTCCTTAAGTAAGGGTCGTCGGCCGCTGCGTTGTCCGTAGTGAGAGGTAATACCTGATATCTGGTATTCTCGACACGCTCTTGTCGCTGTGGATCCCGGAATACTGAATGCCCTAACGGTTTTTAAAATGGAATGCCACATGCGTCTAGCTTCAACCGCTACTCCAAAGTCTGTTAATTTACGTCGTGCGGCCATAATCAAGTCAGAAAACTTTTCGCATGAGCCACCTGTATGTGTACAAATAGCTTTCCCATGCCTTTCATCACCTCAGTGTAGAAGCCCTTTGCAGCCACATTGGGCACGCTCTATTTCATATTGTAGCTCTCCTTCTCTCAGAATTCTATGGTAACCCCTGCGATGGCCTAGGAATTATCCTCTCGGAATTTAACATTCTGTGGTGAAAAACGCATCTGTTGTATTGTCTGCCACAGGAGTTAATCTCTATGGCACTCTCGCGTTTGCTGAACGAATCCATAACGAAATGTGCAGCACATCTCTGAATATTTTCTCATTCCAGAATGAGATTTTCACTCTGCAGCGGAGTGTGCGCTAATATGAAACTTCCTGGAAGATTAAAACTGTGTGCTGGACCGAGACTCGAACTCGGGACCTTTGCCTTTCGCGGGAAAGTGCTCTACCATCTGAGCTACCCAAGCACGACTCACGCCCCGTCCTCACTTGCACTTGCCCGTGAAAGGTAAAGGTCCCTATTTCGAGTCTCGGTCCGGCACACAGTTTTAATCTGCCAAGAAGTTCTATTTTCTCATTATTAATGTGGCATAATTTTCAGTATCATCAGACTGGAAACAAAACGTTAATACAAGTAAATGAAATTAGCTTCGTGGGTAGTATATGATAACAAATGGCAATAAAAATATAATAAATATTATAAGAAGAACGTTCACATATAGATTGCATTGACTAAACAAGCGTTCAGAAATGACAACGATTTTTTTTAACAAGTAATCGCCTTAATTTAGAAAAAAATCTTCAGAACATTTATTTGGAATTGTGAAGCGTGTACTCTTGGAAAATCATAAAAGAAAAAATTAGAATCAAGGATGAAGTAGATATGAAGAAGAGACATAAAAACATCGTGGACTGAAAAAAAATCTAATGAACGGATGATAAAAGAAATTAAGGAGAAATAGACACTGATTAACATAATGCAGAGAAAGAAAAATAATTTAATGAGACACCTAATACGACATAATAGCTTAGAAGGAAAACTCATGGGATAAAAATCAAGAGGCAGGCTCCTAATATCCATTTTACAATGTTTGGTATGTGGGGCGCTCAACTGCGCGGACATCAGCGCCCGTACAAAGCCCCAATTTTTACAGAATCCAGTCTAACTATTGTCACGAATGATGATGGTGATGGTGACAACACAAATACCCAGTCTCCGGGCAGAGAAAATCCACAATCCGGCCGGGAAACGAACCCGGGACCCCGTGATCCAGAGACAGCAACGCTTACCACTAGACTACGAAAATTTTTCAATGTGTTGTCAGTGGAATGAACTGCAGCAATTACACCCAGATGGTGAAGATGGCGATGGACAGACGCGATTATAATCTGCCTACACTAGGTGGCACAGTGGTAAGGCAAGGTACACGGCGGTTCACATCCCCGTCCGCCCATGCACATTTAGGTTTTCCGTGGTGTCTCGAAATCGTTTAAGGTGAATGCCAGAATGAATTCTTTGAAAAGGTGCGTCTGTTATTCTTCCCATCTTGACGAGTTTGTGCTCCGTCTCTAATGACCTCGTCGCTGACGAGACGTTAAGCCCTAATATTTCTTCCTTGCCTTCAAAGTAGGTGCAACGAACCGGATCTGGTAGTTCTATAACCTTCGTCGCCGCGAGGACGTTGTGTGATATCCTTCTGCGTGAGAATGATGAAACGTGAATTCTATTTGGATCTCTTTATGGTGAACGAAATTCTAACTTCTTATTGGAACACATACTGCACATAATTATATTCGAACGTGTGAGTATAAACTCATATTCTTTATGGACAATTTGGTATCTTCTCAATCTCTTTTTTTACTTGTTTCACTTGAATAATCCGGTTGTACCGTGAACAGAACAAAATGAGATATTTACTATCGATATCCCTCATACTCCACAGTTCTAACTGAACGACATAAATGATTTATTCATCGGCGTTTTCTAGTAGTCTAGTTAGGTTGATATTTTTTGTTATCATTCGCCAATTGCACAGATAAAAATTTCATTGTTGAAAAGAAAACAGAAGTCAGAATGATTTACATTTACATTCCTGGACAGCAAATCCTGTCTTATAGGCAGTGCCGACTTATTCGTTGTTTGTATACAAATCCACTACACTGAGAATATTAAACCGTGGGGCAGATTCGCCTTAGGTAATGTTCTTTGCCGGCCTATGTGGCCGTGCGGTTCTAGGCGCTTCAGTTTGGAACCGCGTGACCGCTACGGTCGCAGGTTCGAAT